>NW_027255896.1:28338703-28513703 GCF_043229965.1 Drosophila suzukii | reverse complement strand
CGACATATCTCAGTCAAGGAAATATTTTCCATTCTCCGTACCTGTAATTTTAACTCGAAATAAAATGTCAAAAGTTTATTTTGTATCATAATAATACATTTATTCATTTATTTTGGTATTGCGAACATTTTTGTTATATAGAAATTAATTTTCTGCTATGATTCCGGCGATTTGCATAGAAGAAGCAGGCGCACGTTTCCGGCGTCATTTCTGGATTACAAAATGTAAAGTGTTCACCATAATTCGTAGTTTTGAGGTCATGTCCACCTCGATTCATGAACATAGTTTTTGTGTTTAGAAGGTATTGCAAATGCAGACCAATTATCTCTTCTTTAAATTGGTCAATTTCCTCATGAAACTTAATTTGGTTAATTTTGTTTTCTTGCACATCTTTACACATCTAGTCTCAACTTTAAAATAATGTATAAAAATTATTTTATTGGTTTGAAGCTACTTTTAAAAAATATCAAAATAATGTATGCATTGTTAAGAGCACAAACCCCGCCCTTAAGGTGTGTTTCACAATAGGGAAACCGGTTTCCGTTAAACCTGTTTAATGACGGACAGCCCATTTCCTCGACATTAATGAGCTGACGACTCCCAAAAAACGTCTGTAGAAATCGTTTCTTTTACACACCTTTACAAATAATTTGTTTTCCGTTTGTAATTGTCCTTAGATACTTTCGAGTTTGTGGAAAACTGTTCTCTCCATCGTTCCAAAAAATTTTGTGATGTGTATTGGTCAACCAAATTTCAGTCTTTCGAGATTTTGTATTTAGCAAAGTAAAATCATATGGTGGTTCTATTAAAATACTATTATTCAAGTTTGGATCTTTTTCGAATACAATTCCAATTTCCTTTAAAATAAAATTATTATTATTATCAAAGAAACCTTGAACATCAATCTAAACAGCATCTTTCAACATTTTTCTAATGTTAAACGACTTGTTGTACTAGTCCGTTTAATGGGTTATATTCAACTAAACGGTCATGTATGAGGAGATAGTAAGCTTGGGTATTTTCATGACTTGGTGTCTTCAGTTCTATTGAAATTCTCACATCAATAGGACCAGTTTTCACTGATTCGTTTTGATATGAAAGATCAACCACAATAATTTAAATTCATTTGGGGTCAAAAATGGTTGTGACTCACGATTATAGTACCTAGATTGAAATCTTGTATACATTTCATATAGGTGAGCATACTGATTCTTACTAAAATCAACATTCAGATTATCATATGGATATGACTCAGAATTCAAGTGAACTTTCAAGTTTGATAAGTTATTTGTGATAAGTTCTCCATTTAGTGTAAATCCAATTATAGCAAATCTTGGTTTTTCGCGGTTAGCCGACAATTTCACATTCCAGCTGTGTTGACTTCCATACCCCAATTTGGGGTTAACATATGAATCCCAACTCCGGAATGCGATTGGTAGGCTTACACCACTTTTAATAATATCGTACATCTTAATTTTTGCAAAATCGCTCGGAGTTACATGGGGAATTTTCCAGGTTATATTCGTCATTTCCAACTTAAAAGTTTGTTTATTTCTGGTTTGTTCAAACACATCACCAAGATTCTTAGTTAGCAGCAACACTAGTTCGTGCTTACAATTTAACAAAACTTTTTTATAATCCTCAGCAAATCCCAATAAATTTTTTAATGGTACAGAAAAGTTAAAGTGGGGTCCCGTAGATATTTCGTCTCCACTGCTCCATCCGGAGTTTAATAGATTTTGACTTTGAAGATTATCCAGATATATAATTTTTTAGGGTTGTAGTCATACCGACAAAAGTAGTAGGGAAAGACGGGTTCTGGGACAATTAGCATATTAATGGCCCCCGCCCCCTTACTAATTAGCATATTAATGACCCCCGCCTCTCACTAATTAACATATTAATGGCCCCCGCCTCTTCATTAATGAATGCGGGTTCTGGAACAATTAGCATAATCCATAAATTATCTGATTTTAAGGGGTTTAGATGTCATAAAAATGTCACGATCATATCCATAAAGAGTATACTAAATTGCCCCCCAACCCCACACCACCATGTGACAATACTGATCACGTGACCTTTTTGCCTCATTATCAGCAATTAATATTCAGCAGGTGTTGCTGTACACGGGAGAAAGGTCACACACTTTCCCCACATCCCCATGTGACAATATTGATCATGTATCCTTTTCCTCATTACACGTGCACGTGAGAAAGGTCGCAAACCCAAAACATCTAAAGCTGGTTGCCTTAGAGGAACATGTCCGATCATGTTGGGGAATAACGTTTCCTATGATTGTAAAACTAATTTAGAAATCAAGAGAACGCCAAATAAAATAAATCCCACAAGTTAATGATTCTCAGATGTCGAATATTTTCAAACAGACTTTTTTTTTTCGCCCCAGAATGTTTAACTGGTAAATTTTTTCAAGATCTCTCCTTTCTACAAACGGGTCATAAACATATCATAAAAGGGATTCAAGCAAGAGCTACCCGAACATGCGCACCTGTCTATTACCTGACCGGAATAAAAGGGACACATGCAGAAGTCTGAAGGCGCACGCCCATTGACAAAATCATGAGCCTCACGCCAACGACCTCACGGCTAAGTGCGAGCTCTAATACGTTCCCATAATAGGGGTTGAAATCACGACCGCGCAACAACTCGCAAGTAGCCGACATATCTCAGTCAAGGAAATATTTTCCATTCTCCGTACCTGTAATTTTAACTCGAAATAAAATGTCAGAAGTTTATTTTGTACCATAAAAATACATTTATTCATTTACATTTATTTATTTTGGTATTGCGAACATTCTTTTTTATATATAGAAATTAATTTTCTGCTATGATTCCGGCGATTTGCATAGAAGAAGCAGGCGCACGTTTCCGACGTCATTTCTGGATTACAAAATGTAAAGTGTTCACCATAATTCGTAGTTTTGAGGTCATGTCCACCTCGATTCATGAACATAGTTTTTGTGTTTAGAAGGTATTGAAAATGCTGACCAATTTTCTCTTCTTTAAATTGTTCAATAAATTGGTCAATTTCCTCATGAAACTTAATTTGGTTAATTTTGTTTTCTTGCACATCCTTACACATCTAGTCTCAACTTTAAAATAATGTATAAAAATTTTTTTATTGTTTTGAAGCTACTTTTAAAAAATGTCAAAATAATGTATGCATTGTTTAGAGCACAAACCCCGCCCTTAAGGTGTGTTTCACAATAGGGAAACCGGTTTCCTTTAAACCTGTTTAATGACGGACAGCCCATTTCCTCGACATTAATGAGCTGACGACTCCCAAAAAACGTCTGTAGAAATCGTTTCTTTTCCACTCCTTTACAAATAATTTGTTTTCCGCTTGTAATTGTCCTTAGATACTTTCGAGTTTGTGGAAAACTATTTTCTCCATCGTTCCAAAAAATTTTGTGATGTGTATTGGTTAACCAAATTGCAGTCTTTCGAGATTTTGTATTTAGCAAAGTAAAATCATATGGTGGTTCTATTAAAAAACTATTATTCAAGTTTGGATCTTTTTCGAATACAATTCCAATTTCCTTTAGAATAAAATTATTATTATTATCAAAGAAACCTTGAACATCAATCGAAACGGTATCTTTCAACATTTTTCTAATGTTAAACAACTCGTTGTACTAGTCCGTTTAGTGGGTTATATTCAACTAAACAGTCTTGTATGAGGAGACAGTAATCTTGGGTATTTTCATGACTTGGTGTCTTTAGTTCTGTAGAAATTCTCACATCAATAGGACCAATTTTACTGATTCATTTTGATATGAAAGATCAACCACAATAATAGGGGTCTTCAATTTAAATTCATTTGGGGTCAAAAATGGTTGTGATTCACGATTAACTAGATTGAAATCTTGTATACATTTCATATAGGTGAGCATACTAATTCTTACTAAAATCAACATTCAGATTATCATATGGATATGACTCAGAATTCAAGTGAACTTTCAAGTTTGATAAGTTATTTGTGATAAGTTCTCCATTTAGTGTAAATCCAATTATGGCAAATCTTGGTTTTTTGCGGTTAGCCGACAATTTCACATTCCAGCTGTGTTGACTTCCATACCCCAATTTGGCGTTAACATATGAATCCCAACTCCGGAATGCGATTGGTAGGTTTACACCACTTTTAATAATATCGTACATCTTAATTTTTTGCAAAATCGCTCAGAGTTACATGGGGAATTTTCCAGATTTAATTCGTAATTTCCAACTTAAAAGTTTGTTCATTTCTGGTTTGCTCAAACACATCACCAAGATTCTTAGTTAGCATCAACACTAGTTCATGCTTACAATTTAACAAAACTTTTTTATAATCCTCAGCCAATCCCAACAAATTTTTTAATGGTACAGAAAAATTTTAATTGGGGATCCCGTAGAAATTTCGTCTCCACTGCTCCATCCAGAATTTAATAGGTATTGACTTTGAAGATTATCCAGAGATATACAATTTTTTAGAGTAGTAGCCATATCGACATAGACTGGACACGTTGGACTCGTTGTATTTAGTTGTTACCTAGCAGTATTATGATGGTTACTTTCTTTTTAGTCTTGCTTTTGGATGGTTACTTTTTGTATAGTACCTGTACAGTACTTGATTTTGGACGGTTACTATCTGTATACTATCTGTAAAGTACTTGGTTTTAGATGATAACTAAATGTTAACAAGTATTATGAGTCGCTATAGTCTCTTATTAAGAACTATCAAAGTACACAAGATAAAGTTTCTAAGATGTGTTAGCCAAACACACTTGCAGTGAACTATCATTACCTGACCGTCATCAAAGTCACATGCCCAAGACCCAAGGACATTGAATAAAATACATCCCCTTCATTTGTACCTGGAATTTTAATTACAGTCAGATACAAAATTTGTAGGATTATTCAATATTTCTTTATACATTTTATTATTGTAAACATATTTCATTAAATTCATAATTAATTATATTTTATGTATATTTGTATATAATTAATTTTCTTACTTCAGCCCTCTGTAAGAAACATGTCGCTTATTAATCTTCGTTCCAAGCGTAGATTTTCGCTTGGTTCCCATAGATAGATGTAAAATAGTTCTCAAAATGTAATCTTTCTCAGATGCTGAATTATTTTTAGAGCATTCATTTGTTCCATCCCATAATAATATTGTAACATATTTCGATGGCATCATTAGCTAGCATAGGAGCGCCTATCAATTTAATTTCTGATTGAAGTTTATGATAGAGGTGTTGGGACCTGGTAATATCGGTTTTTGTTGTCAACTATTTTTCTAGTTCTAGTTTTCTAATTCTATTCTATTTGTATACTATTTGTATGAGTAAGGCATCATTGTCTAAGATTCTGAATAAGTTTAATAAACTCTTTAATTACAATACTGATTAGCTGGTTACTATATATTTAGTAGATGTATACAAGTTGTTTAGTATCTGGTTTCTATATGTTTAATAGATGTATACAAGTTGTTTACTAGATGTATACAAGTTGTTTACTAGCTGTTTAGTATCTGGCTACTATATATTTAGTAGATGTATACAAGTTGTTTAGTATCTGGTTACTATATATTTAGTAGCTGTATAGAAGTTGTTTAGCATCTGGTTTCTATATGTTTAATAGATGTATACAAGTTGTTTACTAGATGTATACAAGTTGTTTACTAGCTGTTTAGTATCTGGCTACTATATATTTAGTAGATGTATACAAGTTGTTTAGTATCTGGTTACTATATATTTAGTAGATGTATACAAGTTGTTTAGTATCTGGTTTCTATATGTTTAATAGATGTATACAAGTTGTTTACTAGATGTATACAAGTTGTTTACTAGCTGTTTAGTATCTGGCTACTATATATTTAGTAGATGTATACAAGTTGTTTAGTATCTGGTTACTATATATTTAGTAGATGTATACAAGTTGTTTAGCATCTGGTTTCTATATGTTTAATAGATGTATACAAGTTGTTTACTAGATGTATACAAGTTGTTTACTAGCTGTTTAGTATCTGGCTACTATATATTTAGTAGATGTATACAAGTTGTTTAGTATCTGGTTACTATATATTTAGTAGATTTTATAGTCTTTTGTTAAGAATGATCAAAAATTCTTGATCACTAGACGACTTTCGATGTGAAGTAAAAACTTACACTCTGATTTTCAGTGTGTTTGCTATTTGCGTAAGAAAGAATGCAAAGCCAAAATAGCTCAAGATTGATATATAAATCTTAGAGGAACATGTCCGATTATATTGGGGGAAGATGTATCCTGTGATTGTAAAACTAATTAAGATATAAATTGTTCACAAGTTGTCTAAAAGCTGTGTAGAAGCTGCTTTGATAAACAATTTTGATTCATAATTACAGATATTAAGAATATATAATAATATCATCTACTTTAACTAGTATATTGTTAAAATAAAACATTTCCATTTTTCATATTCTTTCATCTTATGTAGGTATAATAAATGTAATCGTAACTACGATAGCTAGCCTTACATCCCATAACTATAGTTATTAGCTACAATAAAATGTCTAGAAAGAACAAAATATATGAATGTCCAAAAACCATTTAAAACTAACTATAATTGGGAAAGTAATTGAAATCGCTCCGGCGTAATACAGTAAAAAACAAAAAACACTGTGATTACCCCATTTTCTATCACCATAGCAAATGTGTATACCCACACCGAAATGACCAATTGTATCCTTTGTCCAAAAATGTCTGTGACTTTCACTTATAAATTTGTCACCGATAATTTAAATCCCATTAAGCAAACCACCCATTGCTAACCGTACCATAACCCCAGAGTCAAGTTGGTTACCTACAATAAACATAGGTGGTGGTGTAAAGGATTGCTAAAATGCCTCGACGCAGGCGCAAATGTCATAAAAAATGATCATAAAAATATAATTAGGAAAGTATTTTTTATTTGCGAACCATTTATAACTGTTACCAACAACACAAATAGTTGTTACAAAGGAATGCTAAAATACCTTGATGCAGGCGCAAAGGTCAAGGTAATGGAAAAATTCATGGAATATAATCCCTTGACCAAAAACGAAAATTTCTTCTATTTGGATAATAAAAAAAATATATATTAACTCAATACTTTGATTTTTCCATCAAAATGCTTGATAAATCTAGTTGTTTGATATTCTCTAACTAATTGAGTAATATGTTTTCATGTGCCTATTTAATTTACCAAAAACAGTATAAGTCTTCTCTCATAAAATTTATCTTTTGGATCCCTCTAATTCCCCACCGGTGAAATATATGTTCCTCATATTTAATAATGATGGTTTGTCATAGATGGGTACTTGTAATTCATATTTAAGATACTTACATCCTTCTCTAACTAATATCCTTTTATCCATCATGTAAACAGGTTTAGAATTGTATTGCGTGCTTCAACCCCTAGCCACACCCACCACTGTAACAGATTTCACTTTTCCAATGGCTGCCCCAGCTACCTAAACTGTACATTTCTTTTGATTTTCTCTTTTCCTTTCTAAGCAATGTACAAAATTTTTAAACTGGTTCTGACCTCCCTCTTTAATGGCATCCTCTACTTTATTTTCGTTATATTTCTGATCTTTTCCTAACAGTAGGTTGTTAAATTTTTATCATTTTATGGGATTATTGAGCACCCGAAATCCCTGATATTAAGTCATAACATGTAACTAGCAGAATATAGTAAAAGACATCAGACTCTAAAAAGACTAGATTTACCTACAATTCAATTTACCATCTTCAATCCCTGGAGAAGAGCTTAGTATTTGCAGTTTAATTTTCAAATTTATTGATTTCACAGATTCCCGCTGGTAAATACCAATTTTTAACAAATGGCT
The DNA here is from genome assembly GCF_043229965.1 of Drosophila suzukii. Lineage (NCBI taxonomy): Eukaryota > Metazoa > Arthropoda > Insecta > Diptera > Drosophilidae > Drosophila > Drosophila suzukii. The sequence continues at coordinate 28,505,835 of NW_027255896.1, read as the reverse complement.
GCCAACTCCATACCATTCAGACACTGGTTTACAACCTCATAGAACTGACTCTCAAAGTATTTGTAATGCACAATATATTTCTGTCTCTTTTCTTCTAATCAATATTAAAAAATTTCATAAACTGGTTTTGGAGTTCATTTTATTCTTAGAATTAAATTATTAAAAATTATTAAGCCAACAGAGATAATAATGTTTTTGTGATGGTATCCTGTTAATAATACATAATTCTTATTTGTATATTTTCAAAATTATTTATTTTAGAAAATTATTCATTAATCACATTCAAATGATATTCATAATATATCTTACAATTTTTAAAATTTATCAATAAAGTTTCCTAATTATTAATATTAAATGATATTGCATCATATCTATTTTTAAGATTAAATATTAAGAATAAAAATTCTGTTCCACTCCTCCTACTTAATGATGACCATTATAAAATTATAATTATCAACAACTATTATATTAAATACAATTAAATGTACGCGTACTCATATAACAGTAGTTCCCAATATCGATATATGATGGCCTACAATCTTACTTTGCATTTGATTTCCGGTTTCTTATGTATTCTTCTTCTCACTTTGACACAGTGTGGAATGGTTTTACTTAAGCCAATCGCATGGGATGGTGGTTTGATTCTTGGGGAGGGGGTTTGATCCTTGTATATAAAGTACCTGCTCGATTCTACGTTCTGTCTTTTCCTGGTTGATGAGATTACAAAACCTAAAACAGTACAAAATTTGAATCGAAAGACATAAGATGACTGAAATCAACAAGCAAATCAACCACTGTGACTTTAAAATAAATGCAGATTTGTTGGTTGAGATAGGAATCTTCAAGGAAATTTTAAAGGTTTCCCAAGAGACGCGGCGAGAATTCGGTAGTATCTATTATGATACTATAGAAGAGTTGGACATCCTGAAATGGCGCTTGGTGGATTTGCAGAGCGAAAACAATATCGATTCCCATCTCTTTGATATTGAGAACGTGGAAAATCGAATCACCGAGCTGATGATGGAGACAACCAAGTCTCAACAGCAAATTGATCTTCACGATGCGGAAATCGAAAATAATCCGCTGTCACGACTGCTCCTGGAAGTTAAGGAGATGATTTTTCGTATAAGGGATTCAATATCAGACTTAGAGTATCTTAAATTTAATGGTGAGGCAGACCAATGTGAGTTGGTCAGCGCTATGTCTCGCGAGGACGACCCCATCTTAATATTTAATCTTAAAAATAGATATGATGCAATATCATTTAATATTAATAATTGAGAAACTTTATTGATAAATTTAAAAAATTGTAAGATATATTATGAATATTATTTGAATGTGATTAATGAATAATTTTCTAAAATAAATAATTTTGAAAATATACAAATAAGAATTATGTATTATTAACGGGATACTATCACAAAAACATTATTATCTCTGTTGGCTTAATAATTTTTAATAATTTAATTCTAAGAATAAAATGAACTCCAAAACCAGTTTATGAAATTTTTTAATATTGATTAGAAGAAAAGAGACAGAAATATATTGTGCATTACAAATACCTTGAGAGTCAGTTCTATGAGGTTGTAAACCAGTGTCTGAATGGTATGGAGTTGGCAGCCATTTGTTAAAAATTGGTATTTACCAGCGGGAATCTGTGAAATCAATAAATTTGAAAATTAAACTGCAAATACTAAGCTCTTCTCCAGGGATTGAAGATGGTAAATTGAATTGTAGGTAAATCTAGTCTTTTTAGAGTCTGATGTCTTTTACTATATTCTGCTAGTTACATGTTATGACTTAATATCAGGGATTTCGGGTGCTCAATAATCCCATAAAATGATAAAAATTTAACAACCTACTGTTAGGAAAAGATCAGAAATATAACGAAAATAAAGTAGAGGATGCCATTAAAGAGGGAGGTCAGAACCAGTTTAAAAATTGTGTACATTGCTTAGAAAGGAAAAGAGAAAATCAAAAGAAATGTACAGTTTAGGTAGCTGGGGCAGCCATTGGAAAAGTGAAATCTGTTACAGTGGTGGGTGTGGCTAGGGGTTGAAGCACGCAATACAATTCTAAACCTGTTTACATGATGGATAAAAGGATATTAGTTAGAGAAGGATGTAAGTATCTTAAATATGAATTACAAGTATCCATCTATGACAAACCATCATTATTAAATATGAGGAACATATATTTCACCGGTAAGGAATTAGAGGGATCCAAAAGATAAATTTTATGAGAGAAGACTAATACTGTTTTTGGTAAATTAAATAGGCACATGAAAACATATTACTCAATTCGTTAGAGAATATCAAACAACTAGATTTATCAAGCATTTTGATGGAAAAATCAAAGTATTGAGTTAATATATATTTTTTTATTATCCAAATAGAAGAAATTTTCGTTTTTGGTCAAGGGATAATATTCCATGAATTTTTCCATTACCTTGACCTTTGCGCCTGCATCAAGATATTTTAGCAATCCTTTGTGACAACTATTTGTGTTGTTGGTAACATTTATAAATTGTTCGCAAATAAAAACAAGGAAGAACGCTATAGTCGAGTACCTCGACTATCAGATACCCGTTACTCAAAGGGAAATGGAGATATGCAAGAAGCAAAGCGAAATTAAAATGCGCCACCTACCGGCGGTAGACAGATTTAAGCGTTATGGGCGTTAGAGTGGGCGTGGTAAATTTATTTTTGGATCAATCGATAGGTATTGACGACACCAATACATTTCAGTTAAAATTTTGTATCTAGCATCCAAATTGTGGGCGTCACAGGTTTTCGCGGCTTGTGGGCGTTTAAGTGGGCGTGGCAAACTTTTTTTTAGGTCAATCGATAGGTATTGATGAGAACAATACATTTCAGTTAAAATTTTCTATCTAGCATCAAAACTGTAGGAGTTACAGTTTTGGGCGGTTTGTGGGCGTTAGAGTGGGCGTGGCAGTCTACTGAAACAAACTTGCGCTGCGTAAGAAGCTCAGGAATCTGTACGCCAAACCTCAATAGCCTAGCTCTCATAGTTTCCGAGATCTCAGCGTTCATCCGGACAGACAGACGGACAGACGGACAGACGGACAGACGGTCAGACGGACAGACGGACAGACGGACATGGCTAGATCGACTCGGCTAGTGATCCTGATCAAGAATATATATACTTTATGGGGTCGGAAACGCTTCCTTCTGCGTGTTACATACTTTCCGACGAATCTAGTATACCCTTTTACTCTACGAGTAACGTGTATAAATACTTTCCTAATTATATATTTTATGACCTCTTTTATGAAGGGATAATATTCCATGCATTTTTTTCCAATACCTTGACCTTTGCGCCTGCGTCGAGGCATAAAAGCAAATCCTTTGTAACATAACTATTTGTGGTGTTGGTAACAGTTATAAATGGTTCGCAAATAAAAAATACTTTCCTAATTATATTTTTATGATCATTTTTTATGACATTTGCGCCTGCGTCGAGGCATTTTAGCAATCCTTTACACCACCACCTATGTTTATTGTAGGTAACCAACTTGACTCTGGGGTTATGGGTGGTTTGCTTAATGGAATTTAAATTATCGGTGACAAATTTATAAGTGAAAGTCACAGACATTTTTGGACAAAGGATACAATTGGTCATTTCGGTGTGGGTATACACATTTGCTATGGTGATAGAAAATGGGGTAATCACAGTGTTTTTTGTTTTTTACTGTATTACGCCGGAGCGATTTCAATTACTTTCCCAATTATAGTTAGTTTTAAATGGTTTTTGGACATTCATATATTTTGTTCTTTCTAGACATTTTATTGTAGCTAATAACTATAGTTATGGGATGTAAGGCTAGCTATCGTAGTTACGATTACATTTATTATACCTACATAAGATGAAAGAATATGAAAAATGGAAATGTTTTATTTTAACAATATACTAGTTAAAGTAGATGATATTATTATATATTCTTAATATCTGTAATTATGAATCAAAATTGTTTATCAAAGCAGCTTCTACACAGCTTTTAGACAACTTGTGAACAATTTATATCTTAATTAGTTTTACAATCACAGGATACATCTTCCCCCAATATAATCGGACATGTTCCTCTAAGATTTATATATCAATCTTGAGCTATTTTGGCTTTGCATTCTTTCTTACGTACATAGCAAACACACTGAAAATCAGAGTGTAAGTTTTTACTTCACATCGAAAGTCGTCTAGTGATCAAGAATTTTTGATCATTCCTAACAAAAGACTATAAAAGCTCGTAGACGTTAATAACAACTAGTAACCACCTAATAATAAATAGTAAACATCAAGTAAACAGATATTAAAGATATATAAACCAGATACTAAACAGCTAGTAAGCAACTTGTATACATCTATTAAACAACTTGTATACAGCTACTTATCATATAGAAACCAGATACTAAACAGCTAGTAAACAACTTGTATACATCTAGTAAACAACTTGTATACATCTACTAAACATAGATACTAAACAACTTGCATACATCTACTAAATATATTGTAACCAGAACTAAACAACTTGTATACATCTACTAAATATATAGTAACCAGATACTAAACAGCTAGTAAACAACTTGTATACATCTATTAAACATATAGAAACCAGATACTAAACAACTTGTATACATCTACTAAATATATAGTAACCAGATACTAAACAACTTGTATACATCTACTAAATATTAGTAGCCAGATACTAAACAGCTAGTAAACAACTTGTATACATCTAGTAAACAACTTGTATACATCTATTAAACATATAGAAACCAGATGCTAAACAACTTCTATACAGCTACTAAATATATAGTAACCAGATACTAAACAACTTGTATACATCTACTAAATATATAGTAGCCAGATACTAAACTGCTAGTAAACAACTTGTATACATCTAGTAAACAACTTGTATACATCTATTAAACATATAGAAACCAGATACTAAACAACTTGTATACATCTACTAAATATATAGTAACCAGCTAATCAGTATTGTAATTAAAGAGTTTATTAAACTTATTCAGAATCTTAGACAATGATGCCTTACTCATACAAATAGTATACAAATAGAATAGAATTAGAAAACTAGAACTAGAAAAATAGTTGACAACAAAAACCGATATTACCAGGTCCCAACACCTCTATCATAAACTTCAATCAGAAATTAAATTGATAGGCGCTCCTATGCTAGCTAATGATGCCATCGAAATATGTTACAATATTATTATGGGATGGAACAAATGAATGCTTTAAAAATAATTCAGCATCTGAGAAAGATTACATTGTGATAACTTTTTTACATCTATCTATGGGAACCAAGCGAAAATCTACGCTTGGAACGAAGATTAATAAGCGACATGTTTCTTACAGAGGGCTGAAGTAAGAAAATTAATTATATACAAATATACATAAAATATAATTAATTATGAATTTAATGAAATATGTTTACAATAATAAAATGTATAAAGAAATATTGAATAATCCTACAAATTTTGTATCTGACTGTAATTAAAATTCCAGGTACAAATGAAGGGGATGTATTTTATTCAATGTCCTTGGGTCTTGGGCATGTGACTTTGATGACGGTCAGGTAATGATAGTTCACTGCAAGTGTGTTTGGCTAACACATCTTAGAAACTTTAACTTGTGTACTTTGATAGTTCTTAATAAGAGACTATAGCGACTCATAATACTTGTTAACATTTAGTTATCATCTAAAACCAAGTACTTTACAGATAGTATACAGATAGTAACCGTCCAAAATCAAGTACTGTACAGGTACTATACAAAAAGTAACCATCCAAAAGCAAGACTAAAAAGAAAGTAACCATCATAATACTGCTAGGTAACGACTAAATACAACGAGTCCAACGTGTCCAGTCTATGTCGATATGGCTACTACCCTAAAAAATTGTATATCTCTGGATAATCTTCAAAGTCAATACCTATTAAATTCTGGATGGAGCAGTGGAGACGAAATTTCTACGGGATCCCCAATTAAAATTTTTCTGTACCATTAAAAAATTTGTTGGGATTGGCTGAGGATTATAAAAAAGTTTTGTTAAATTGTAAGCATGAACTAGTGTTGATGCTAACTAAGAATCTTGGTGATGTGTTTGAGCAAACCAGAAATGAATAAACTTTTAAGTTGGAAATTACGAATAAAATCTGGAGAATTCCCCATGTAACTCTGAGCGATTTTGCAAAAAATTAAGATGTACGATATTATTAAAAGTGGTGTAAACCTACCAATCGAATTCCGGAGTTGGGATTCATATGTTAACGCCAAATTGGGGTATGGAAGTCAACACAGCTGGAATGTGAAATTGTCGGCTAACCGCAAAAAACCAAGATTTGCCATAATTGGATTTACACTAAATGGAGAACTTATCACAAATAACTTATCAAACTTGAAAGTTCACTTGAATTCTGAGTCATATCCATATGATAATCTGAATGTTGATTTTAGTAAGAATTAGTATGCTCACCTATATGAAATGTATACAAGATTTCAATCTAGTTACTATAATCGTGAATCACAACCATTTTTGACCCCAAATGAATTTAAATTGAAGACCCCTATTATTGTGGTTGATCTTTCATATCAAAATGAATCAGTAAAATTGGTCCTATTGATGTGAGAATTTCAATAGAACTAAAGACACCAAGTCATGAAAATACCCAAGATTACTGACTCCTCATACAAGACTGTTTAGTTGAATATAACCCACTAAACGGACTAGTACAACGAGTTGTTTAACATTAGAAAAATGTTGAAAGATACTGTTTCGATTGATGTTCAAGATTTCTTTGATAATAATAATAATTTTATTCCAAAGGAAATTGGAATTGTATTCGAAAAAGATCCAAACTTGAATAATAGTTTTTTAATAGAACCACCATATGATTTTACTTTGCTAAATACAAAATCTCGAAAGACTGCAATTTGGTTAACCAATACACATCACAAAATTTTTTGGAACGATGGAGAAAATAGTTATCCACAAACTCGAAAGTATCTAAGGACAATTACAAGCGGAAAACAAATTATTTGTAAAGGTGTGGAAAAGAAACGATTTCTACAGACGTTTTTTGGGAGTCGTCAGCTCATTAATGTCGAGGAAATGGGCTGTCCGTCATTAAACAGGTTTAAAGGAAACCGGTTTCCCTATTGTGAAACACACCTTAAGGGCGGGGTTTGTGCTCTAAACAATGCATACATTATTTTGACATTTTTTAAAAGTAGCTTCAAAACAATAAAAAAATTTTTATACATTATTTTAAAGTTGAGACTAGATGTGTAAGGATGTGCAAGAAAACAAAATTAACCAAATTAAGTTTCATGAGGAAATTGACCAATTTATTGAACAATTTAAAGAAGAGAAAATTGGTCAGCATTTTCAATACCTTCTAAACACAAAAACTATGTTCGTAATCCAGAAATGACGTCGGAAACGTGCGCCTGCTTCTTCTATGCAAATCGCCGGAATCATAGCAGAAAATTAATTTCTATATATATAAAAGAATGTTCGCAATACCAAAATAAATAAATGTAAATGAATAAATGTATTATTATGGTACAAAATAAACTTCTGTCTTTTTATTTCGAGTTAAAATTACAGGTACGGAGAATGGAAAATATTTCCTTGACTGAGATATGTCGGCTACTTGCGAGTTGTTGCGCGGTCGTGATTTCAACCCCTATTATGGGAACGTCGTATGAGGTCGTATGAGGTCGTTGGCGTGAGGCCCATTATCTTGTCAATGAGCGTGCCCCTTCTGGGTTGTGCATGTGTCCCTATTATTGCGGTCAGGTAATAGACAGGTGCGCATGTTCGGGTAGCTCTTGCTTGAATCCCTTTTATGACATGCTTATGACCGATTTGTGGAAAGGAGAGAATCTTAGACAATTTACCAGTTAAACATTCTGGGGCGGAAACAAAAATGTGTATTTGAAAATATTCCACATCTGAGAATCATTAACTTGTGAGATTTATTTTATTGGGGTTCTTTTGATTTCTAAATTAGTTTTATAATCATAGGAAACATTATTCCCCAACATGATCGGACATGTTTCTCTAAGATAACCATCTTTGAATACTTTGGGTGTGCGACCTTTCACACGTGCACAGCAGCACCTGTGATAATGAGGCAAAAGGGTACGTGATCACACCTTTCTCCAACATGATCGGATATGTTCCTCTAAGATAACAACCTTTGGATACTATGGTTGTGCGACCTTTCTCACGTGCACCTTTCTCACTTGACTATTAATTGCACATAATGAGGGGAAGGATACATGATCAATATTGTCACATGGGGATATGGTGGCGATGGGGTTAATTAATTTTACTCTTTATAGACATGATCGTGACATTTTTATGACTTCAAAGCCCATTAAAATCAGTTAATTTATTGGATTATGCTAATTGTCCCAGAACCTGCATACGTTAATGAGGGCGGGAGGCGGGGCGGGGGCCATTAATATGCTAATTTTCCCAGAATCCGCGTTTCCCTATTACTTTCTTTGTCTTATAATCTGCCTGCACTCGGCGCTCTCAGAGACAAATTTCTGTCCGTTATTTCTTTCGCGTGTCTTCGTTATGTTCGGATAGCTACTAACATTTCGGCAGAACATTTTTCGTGGAACAGCGACTTGGGAATGCCCTAATATTTTAGGAGCATTATTGTATACCGAAAAAACAACTAATATTTTTTTTATAAAAGTAAATTATTTGATAAAATAAATTGAATTTACTTATAATGTTATCTTTAATCGTAATGTGATTGAACGGGAAGCATCCATTTAAATTGTGCGCTGCAGAGTTACTTTAATCGTTTCTTTAAGTTATTATAATAAAGTCAGGTAAGTGTTACATTAAGTTTAAGATGTTGTGCATTGCTCTTAGTTTAAAGTACGTAAATTCTGAAGGTATTCCATGGGTTCCGTTAGCCGAAAGTGGATGATGAATTATTTTGTGCCAATAAAAATCCTGCAAAGGGTTAAACACAACTCTAAAAGGTAAATATACAAATAAACAAATAAAACGCATTTTTTAAACATACATACATTTTTTTAGAAGCGTTGGCCAAGGATTCGGAGGACCTGGACAAAGGTTTAAGGAAGGCGATGACTAATGTAAAAAGCAAGTTAACGTAACATAAAACTGGGCTTACTAACAGAATAAATAAATATCACTATTTAATAAAAATGTATTTAAAATAAATAAAAATGTATGTATTTTAAATTCTATATTCCCATAACTGAAAACTTAATGGAAATATTTTGAATTTCATAGTGGTTTCACTTGGGACGTGTCCCTTGCAAGTTATTTCATAAGTGAAAACTCATTGGAAATATTCTGAATCGTGAGACTTTGAAAAATTTCAATTTCAATTTTCACTTGTGAATAAACGGACATCCCATAAAATTGTCTATAGAAGTGTCACTTTAACTTCACTCGCGCAAGAGGACATGTCCCACGATATTCACAAGGTATTCACAAGTGAAACGTTTTTTTGGAACTGAAGGGAATTTACTAATACGAACGTGGTCCCCCTTACGCAATATACTTGCAACAAATATTTTCAGGTGCTTATACGATGTTTGTAATATTTGCTTTTCATATGAAGAATTGACATTACTTGGACTCAGTTTTATTGTTTTATTCACTCTACTATTATATTATTAATTTATTGCTTATACATATCTATCCACATATATTTTCCATTGAAACTACACTCACGCCACATTAACTCCTTAAGGGTTATATTGAAACGTTCAACTATAGATGCTTTTAGAACATTGAAGGTTGAATAATGATTTATCCTATAACTTTTCATTAATACCTTAAATTTCGAAATAAAGAATTCAGTTAATCAGTTTGCAGGTTTTTTGGTGTTTCATGACTCGAGTTAAATATTCTCTCCAAGGCTTGGGAAACATCATTTGCATTTTTTGAATTTAATGCCTCACCCCAAGCTTTTTCGAAAATGTGTCTATAACTGTCAACAAGTATCAGTACCTATTATTAGATTTTGAAAAGGATCTCATTTTAATCAAATCTACTTGCCTTAGATCGCTTATACCCCTTGTAATATCTCGTCTTCGTTGAAAGTGAGTCGACAATTAATATTTTGAGTTATAATTCTTCATAAATCTTCTCCCAACTTTCCGAGGATCTCATCAGTATATTGCTTCGTTGCTAGATCGTTGTTGTCTAAAGGTTTAGTTCCGTTTTTGATACGTTTATTTTGAGCATTTAGATTACCGTCCTCATCGATGAATAACCCTTCAGTAGACTTAACACGTCTTTTTATGTTTTCTAATCGTTTCTTATCAACAGAAAAGTGTCCAAACTTGTCGACAGACATGATGTTTATAAATATAAAACATATTTGCCTTTCCTATTTATACCCATTAAAATATAATCCTTTCCTCACGCAATTCCTCTAATATTGAAAAAATTTCATTATTGTAACTGGTGTTACCCGCTCCTTTTGATGCTACTAAAATTTTCAATCGTTCGACTAACTCATTTACATCATTCCAATATACATAGTTTGGATTTGATTTCTGAAGGTTCATGTAACCAAAACTTGTTTTTGAGCGAAGTGGAGTAGACGTTGTAGGACTGAAATCCTTGTCTATCAACTTCTTAATAATATGGCTGTTATTAGGTTTGATTCTGTTATTAGGTTTAAGGCCTACTCTATGTATATTCGTTTCTAAAATAATTTTTTTACACATTTTCAAGACTTGATCATTATAGCTTTCAGGTTTACTAAGAAAAATTAGAGAGTACAGACCAGGAGTCAGATCACAACTCATTCCACTAGAAAATGTTATTTTATTATCTTTAATTTTTAATTCTTTATCTCCCAATGCTAATGAATTGTTTGCACTTTTTTTAGGTCCATAGCCTTTATGCAACACATTTTTTCTGGTCAAATTACTGATATTTAAATCATAGTTATAACCAGCGATGTTATCTTCTAACTCTGCATCCACACCCATATCGGCCTCTCCTGTTACATTGGTAAATGTGTTGTCCCTTCTTCTTCACTCTTCGTCTTCCTCTACATTCGTATGTGAAAAGAATTTATTATAGGAATCCCTATTATTAAAAGACCTTGGTGAAGTTATATTTCGATTAGACTGCAGATCTTTCTCATTAGTTGTTAAGTATAAATCCTCCAGCTCTCTCATCATTATGGTATTTTTTAATATGCTTCAATTCACGCTTTACTTTTACTTCCTTTTACATTAAAAATCTTTTGTTTTTTATTTTCCTTAACAAGTTCATGTAAGGTTTCAGTAATAAAAAAGATTTGATACATTTTCTTCAATATATTTAAAAAAGTGTATTCCTAAAATCTCAATCTTTTTAATGATTATTGACTTGTTTCTAAATACAAATTGTCATTACTCTTAGGAATATTACATTTTCCATCAACCATTTCCTTGATTATATCATTCTGAAGAGAGGTGTACCTTTCCGGCATGTACTAGTTTAGTAGTTGCTTACTAGTTGTTTTTAGCTGGCTACAAGCTGTTATTCGATATCTGTTTAGTAGATGTTAGCTAGCCTGTGAATTTGAATTCGTACAGGTCCACTTTTTACACTACATAGAGTTCACACATACACGTATCCATATTTTGCTGTTCAACCCCCCAAATATGAACTAACCATTCAAATATACTGGTTTTGCTTCCACATCTTTTACGAATGAAAGTAGAAAAGCGGGACACAGGTGTCCACAGTTGTGTTTCAAAGTTTTGAACTCTATCGTAATTGTACTGTATTCTATATCCGAAGTATTTCACAACTTCTCTAGGTGGCTGAAGATTTCAAAAACTATCGAAATAATGTATACAATTTTTATTTTTATTATTTGCAACCCAAAGTGTACCACTTCATCGTGAATTATATAGGCTTACTATACATCACTCCCGACTTTTTGGTGCTTCTGGGAGTAGATCTCTCATAAACACCCCTCTAAAATGTGAGATATATTTCTTAGCAAAATGTATAATGTCGATATTTGATAGTGGACTCTTTGGTAGCAGAGAAATTAGTTTTTTCGCTTCTTAGTTTCTCTCTCCGTACTATAGGGCTTAAGAAAGAAACCATAACCCTTTCTATAGGGCTTGAGATACAATCCTTCTTCTACAGCAACACTTTTAATTTTCCTGTTGTGACGTTTTTTCTCCTCCATATCTTCTTTAGCCATTCTCGCATGTAACAGGCAGAAGGAAGCGTTTTCGACCCCATAAAGTATATACAAACCTAGTCAAAATTATTTTCACAACACACAATAATTTGCACATCCCAACTTCTTTTAGTTGTTATTCTTGTTGTTGTTGAACAATTTCCCTGAAATAAATGTTATCGCGTAGCTTGATCTATGCTGAAGCAACACACAAAGAAATGCGAAAGATAGCGGTTCATAGGACAAAGCTAAAGGCAAAAGAAAAAAAGCTTATCAGTTGTCAAAAGTATTTGCACACGTTTTATTCGCGTCAGAAGTAATTTCACAATGCAATTTCGTCATTAGTATTTGGTTTGCAGCGACAAGTGGCGGTTCGTTTGCTCTAATAAATTCAATTCAGGGAAAATTCAATTAAAATAATCAATTATCTTTTACATTCATCCAAACAAAATGCCTAAATCAAGAGAGTTAACCCTTGAGCTCCGGGCTGAAATTGTTACTAAGTTTAAAGCCGGTATTTCAGCAGCTGAAATCGCTGAATTGTATAAAATTTCGCGCAGAAATGTCTACTATTTAGTAAAAAAGATCAATACAGCTGGCACTTTAAAAAATAAGAAAAGATCAGGCCGAAAACCTGTGTTGGACCAAAGACAATGCAGGCACTTACTAGGAGTTGTAGCGAGCAATCCAAGTGCAAGTCCAGTAAAAATTGCCCAAGAATCAAAAAATATAATTGGAAAACAAATAAGTGATTCTACACTTCGTCGCAGGCTAAAAGAAACTGATTTCAATACATATGTTGTCCGCAAAGTGATTGACATCACACCAACCAACCGAACAAAACGTCTGCAATTTGCATTGGAATATATTAAGAAGCCTCTTGACTTTTGGTTTAATGTTTTATGGACGGATGAGGCTGCATTTCAGTACCAGGGGTCCTACAGCCATCATTTTATGCATTTGAAGAAAAACCAAAAGCATTTGGCAGCCCAGCCAATCAATAGGTTTGGTGGTGGCACAGTCATGTTCTGGGGATGCCTTTCCTATTATGGATTCGGAGACCTCGTACCGATAGAAGGAACTTTAAACCAGAACGGATACGTTCGAATCCTTAATGACCATGCTTTTATGTCAGGAAATAGACTTTTTCCTACTTATGAATGGATTCTTCAGCAGGACAATGCTCCATGCCACAAAGGTAGGATACCGACACAATTTTTGAGCGGCCTTAATCAGGCGGTTCTTCCTTGGCCCCCACAAAGCCCAGACCTAAATATCATCGAAAACGTTTGGGCTTTTATAAAAAATCAAAGAACCATTGATAAAAATAGAAAACGCGACGGAGTCATCGCTGAAATTGACGAAATTTGGTCAAAATTGACCCTTGAATTTGCCCAAACTTTGGTAAGGTCAATACCTAATAGACTACAAGCTGTCATTGATGACAAAGGTGGTGTAACTAAATATTAATAATGTATTTTTATAAAATTAAGAAAATCTTTTGTTAAAATTAGATATTAAGCTGAAATAAATTAAACTAAGTTTTGTGAAATTACTTCTGACGCGAATAAAACGTGTGCAAATACTTTTGACAACTGATAAGCTTTTTTTCTTTTGCCTTTAGCTTTGTCCTATGAACCGCTATCTTTCGCATTTCTTTGTGTGTTGCTTCAGCATAGATCAAGCTACGCGATAACATTTATTTCAGGGATATTGTTCAACAACAACAAGAATAATAACTAGAAGAAGTTGGGATGTGCAAATTATTGTGTGTTGTGAAAATAATTTTGACTAGGGTTGTATATTCTTGATCAAGATCACTAGCCGAGTCGATCTAGCCATGTCCGTCTGTCCGTCTGACCGTCTGTCCGTCTGTCTGTCCGTCCGGATGAACCCTGAGATCTCGGAAACTATAAGAGCTAGGCTATTGAAATTTGGCGTGCAGATTCCTGAGCTTCTTACGCGGCGCAAGTTTGTTTCAGTAGAGTGCCACGCCCACTCTAACGCCCACAAACCGCCCAAATCTGTGACGCCCACAATTTTCATTCTAGATAAACAATTTTAACTGAAATGAATTGGTCTCGTCAATACCTATCGATTGATCTAAAAAAAGTTTGCCACGCTCACTCTAACGCCCATAGCGCTTAAATCTGTCTACCGCCGGTAAGTGGCGCTCGCTTTACTGCTTGCATATCTCCATTTCCCTTTGGTCCCTTTAGCTGAGTAACGGGTATCTGATAGTCGAGGTACTCGACTATATCGTCCTTCCTTGTTTTTTTTTGCTATTGCTGCACTACCACTTGCTAAACTACCAAGAGCGCTGAGGGCTGTCAAGATCGGCACGATTGGTAGAAAACCTCCAATTTTGGGTAGATTAAATACATGAGGTATCTTAACGCTTTTCTTAGAACCCAATGATTGATGATTGCAACTTTAATTGAACTCATAATGTCTAGTGGTTTTTGTTTTTTTAATGTCTTGGTTTGTTTTCTTCATTTTATTCTTCATTATTTTTTTCCTCCCTTTCTTTTCCGTTTTATTCAATCCCATGCCAAATTTTTTCTTGACTTTCATTATATTTGTAACAATGTATGCTGCTGCTTTTTCACCAAGAATGCTATCTGGTGTCTTCACACGCGACCAGGCCTTGTCAATTAATATGGAGTCTGCCTATGTCGATCACTCAATGCCTTGTTTTAAGAATATGCAATATCGTGCTCTTTGCTCTAGCTTCATCAGCGTTCCAACCGTTTCTGTAACTTTGTACCCGGTCCACAAAAATGATATCCCGAAATATGGGCTTCAAACGGTAATGTATTGCAAAGCTTATCGACAAGACCACCACCGTGTTTACAATTAAAAATACGAATGAAACGATTATAAAAACGTTTCCCCATTTTATTGATGATTAATCATCAAAGAATTCTCATTGAGGGAGGTATATTAGATTGAAAGATGCGTTTAATAAGTCAAAAACAAAAAATTGTAGTTTGAAATATTAACAATGAAAACGAGAAAAATCTACCGCCACGACATAGTGCTCTCTTACCGAACACAATAAGAGCTCTAATGTTGGGCCTTCGAATTGTGGTAAAATTAATATTATGCTAAGTTTAATAGAGAGTCCGAATGGATTAAAATTCGAAAATGTTTATATATTTTCAAAAAGTTTATATCAACCCAAATATGAGTATTTGGAGAAATAAATCAAACGCATTAAAGGAATGGGAAATCATACATTCTCCCATAATGTCGGTGTACTAGACCTTAGTAAAGCCAAATACAATTATGTGAAAAACAAGATAACATAAGATCTTATTTTTATATGGGTCGACATAAAAATATCGACTCTTTTTATTTGTGTCAAACACATAGTCCGAAACATTTGATTCGTGATAATATGCGGCATATATATCGGGACCATATTAGCACTGATATGAACTATGAAACTTTTGTGAAAATTTGTCAAAAATATTGGGAGGACAAGCACAGATTCTTATTTATTAGCAAGGATAACGAAATAAATAACGGAAGATACAGAAAATGATTTAAGGGGAAAATCCCACAGTTTATCAATAGATTTCCATATGTCTAGATCACTTGCATTATCCTTGAATGGAAATAGTGCTTTTATCGATTTTAATATGCATAATTCGATTCCAAACATTCATGAAAAAAATAATCTCTTTCACATCGGTGACAATGTTATTACAATTCCTACTGGATCATACGAACTGAATGATATCACCGATCTTGTTTACAATAAACTTAAACACTATAACCTTGAAAATACATTTAAAATTCAAAGTTACAATAATACCCTTCAAGTTAAAATAACTACCATGCAAGAGTCAGTTTACTTTAATAAGGAAAGATGTGTTGGACAACTGTTTGGTTTCCATCAAAAAGTACTATAACCACATACTACCGAAACCTTTCGATCAGATCAGACTGTGAACATATTAAAATTAATACAATTCGTTTGGAATGTAATATAATCAGCGGTTCATAATACACCGAAGCATACGTCACATGAGTTTGGCATTAATGTTCCGCCTGGGTATAAAATGACAGTAACACCACACAACCTAATTTATTTACCAATCAACTGTGACGAATTAGGCACACTATCTAAACGCATAGTTGATCAAAACGGTGATTTGGTGAATTTACGTGGTGAAAACGTTTCGATTCGCATGCATATTGAGTTAATATAATGATTATTTATAATAAGAAAAGTAGCTTAAGTCCTCAGCCAAGCATTACTAATTGTAAAGCTATAGAAAGAGGATCAACACTAAAAAGAAACTCACTTACTTTGAAAAATAAACTATTTTTAAAGTCGTTAGGATTGAAGCTTCGAGTATAATAAAAACAAGACTAAAATTGGCAAAAACGAAGGGAGCTGATTAAAGAGTGGGTGTGAATTCAATGAAACATCCCCATAAATCAATGAAAAACTAATCAAAAAATCAAAAGCAAAAGCACTGGGGGATTTGTTTGGTACTGGCTGCCAAATGAAAACTATGTATGAAAAGCGAATTACACGAAAAATTAGCGATGCTTTAGCTGGAAATTCATTTAAAATGCAAATCAATTAAATTAAAAAGTTCAACTTTATTTGAAAATTTCAATTTATGCAAATGCAACAGCAGCAGTAGAGAAAAGAAAATATAACAAGGAAGAACGCTGTAACGAACTGATTTTTATGGTCTGCTCGCTACGAGATTCGTGCGACTAGCTCAGTATATTGTGAGTTCGTCCCACCAAATTTATATTAACGTGACCGCCCAGTAGCTCAGTGAGAAAGCACAGAATTCACGGGTTCGTATTGGGTTTTATTGCGGGTATATTATTACAAGTGTCTTAGTCGCTTGGTTGGCCTTGACTCGTTGCTTGTGACTTTCGGTGCTTCCGACGGTCCTGTATGACTCGACGACCTCTCGCCTTGGTGACTCGGTGCTCCAGTCCTGTAGCTCCCTGAAGATACTCGCAGCTCCCTGAAGATCCTCGCCGCTCCCTGAAGATCCTCGCAGCTCTCTGAAGACGCTCGCTCGCTGTTCACTTCTCACGCGTGACTTGGTGACGGCTGGTAACGACTCGGAATGGCGAGGGGTATCAACCGTACGGGCTTAGGGAAGCGTCACCGTTCTCAGACTAGTGAACAGAAGCTGCGCTCTCCAGGATCGCTCCTTTCGACACACCGCCGCCTGTCCCTTGCTCTGTCCCGGATGGTCCCACTGGGGTTTCTGCTCAGCCCGCGCAGACAGTCAAGGCGGAACGCCAGGAAGCTGCCTCGCGCTTTACTTCGCTTCCTCGCCTAGTGTAAACGAACGTTCCACCCTAGCCTCACCCTTTTGCTTTTTGTCCGGGACGTTTCCGTGTGGCTTTTGGTACTCGGGGTTCGGGCACGCCGCTCCGGGACCTCGCAAGTCGAATCCGTAGGGCTCTCCTGGACAATTCCACTCGAGACCGTACCGATCGACCACTCTCCCTTCTGGCTTGTTATACTCGTGGTTCGGGCACGCCGCTCCGGGACCTCGCAAGTCGGATCCGTAGGGCTCTCCTGGACAATTCCACTCGAGACCTTACCGATCGACCGCTCTCCCTTCTGGCTTGTTATACTCTTTCCAGGCGTAACGCCAGGACTTTGTGGACAGGGTTAATCGACCGCCTTGACCTAGCCGTGTGATGCCCTCTGGATCTCAGCTACCTGCGTCTCAATTCGGAGATTCCTGGTATCCCAATCCCGAACGTCTCGACGTAGCAATCTCGCTCCTTGTAGGCTCCCACGGCGCTGCTTCTCTGGCGACTCGACTTGCTGCTGCTCCCTTGTAGATTATCTGGTTGTTTGGTTGTTCACTTTGGTATCTGAGTGATCTTGACGGTTTGACTCCTTGTGATCGACTGATCCAGCTGCCAGCGCTCTGCGGCCTTATATAGGGCCTCCGGGAACCGTTATTTCCCTCTTGCGCACGGACCGCTGGATCTCTCCACTCTGGGTCCAAAGTCCGTGCCTCCTGGATGACCCACTTGTCGTTCCCGTACCGCTTCCAATCGATGCTCCGCCCACTGCTGCCATCCCGCTGATTCCCGTGATGCTTGTGGCACGCCTGTGTGCCGCTCCACCGCCGAGATGTGGCACTTCCTCTCCCGGTCCAAAGTTCACGGGAGAGTCCAAAGTCCGGTGGAGTTCCGTTACCTGCTTTTGCACACGGCACTCTTGCCTTGCCCGCGAAGTGTCCACTCTCTCTCGATCTCCATCCTTGGTCTCCAAACTCTCTCGCTCTCCTTCATTGGTCTCCAAACTCTCTCGCTCTCCTTTGTTGGTCTCCAAACTCTCTCGCTCTCCTTCATTGGTCTCCAAACTCTCTCGCTCTCCTTCGTTGGTCTCCAAACTCTCTCGATCTCCTCGCCGCGCCGTTACTACGCGAATTCGCCGCGTATCTGGCAAGCGGCCGGCCATCTGCTGCTGTTTCTATTTGTGGGGAGTTATTCAACTCCTCACATTCCCCCCTTACTTCGGGAAACATTTTAAACTAGTTCCTACTCTCCGGCGTTTTCTTGTTTATCCTAGCCTTCGAGTCCTTGTGAATCCCGCGGCGCTCCCTCGTTGCTCCCTCGATGCTCCCACGACGCTCTTAACTCCGTTGAGTTTCTACAGCGCTGGCCATCCTCCTCGTAGCAACTTGAATCTCCCGCGCCGATATCTTTCCTGACTCCACTGGGACATCGACACTCGTGTGCTATCGATCCCCAGCTCGCTGCTCATCGCTGCGTTCTACTCCTTTTATTTGCTTCCTCCGCCTGGTCACACCATTCGTGTGTGATCGATGTGCGATATCGATATCGACGGTGCGGCGTTGCCACCTGCTCGTTGCGATATTTCCACCTTTGGCCGATATTACCATTTGATGTGTACCCATCGATCGCACTTTCATCTAGTGCCAATCGATCGCCCATCGAGGCGCCCCCTTCCCTGGCTCATGGTGATTTTGGTTTCTAGGTTTCTAGGTAAGTTTTCGCATTTCCTCACTCCTTTCTATTTCATCCTTTCTCTCTCCACACGACCTCTCTCGCCTCTCGTCTCTCTCTCTCGCCCTTCAATCGTCCTCAGCCGCCTGAGCCTGGCTTTACGCTGGCAACACTCGAAAGCTGGTGCGGAAAGGACTTCGCATTTGCTTCGCTGCAGGTAAGTATTTTGGTGTCGCTTGGCTGCTTCCTGTATTAACCCAATATTGATTTCAGGACGCTGAAGCTGCCATGTATGCCCCTTACTTCTGGCCCCTGTTTCAGCCGCGTTTCCCGCTCTATGCCGGTTTTTTTTTAAACTCTGTTTTTCGCGTTATTTAACTTTTATTTCTGCTCCTCGAACACTCTCATGCCCGCCAGCCCCAACCGGACGCGGAACGCGCGCCTCTCTCTCCACACGCGCACGCTGCGCCTGCCGCCCAGGATGCGAGCCTCCTGTACCACCGGTGTCTCCGCGATCCCTTCGGGTCACTCCGTCTCCGCGATTTCTCGCCATCGCTGGCCTTCCGGCGCCGACACCGTCCGCGACAACTTCGGCCGGGCCACCACCTCGGACACTTCGGGCGCCGAGTGCTGCCGCTTGAGCGGAGGACGGCCGTTTTCCACGGGCTCAGGCCACACCCAGGGTCCTCGCTCCAGAGGCTCCGCGGTTACTGCGCTCCCGGTAGGCGTCGGCGTCGTTGGTCCGGTGCTCGGCGTCGGTGGTGCCCACTGCTCCGGTCTGCCACGGGTCCTGGGGTCCAGCGGGCTCACCCGGGGACCACATTCTTCCCAGATCCGGGGTTCTTCCGTCGCTGCCGTCTCCTCCGCGGGTCCCTCCGGCCAGGTCCAGACAACCGTCTGCTGTCGCCACCTTAACCCTTCGGCCACGAACGTCCGGGTGCTGTGGCTCACGTGGGCCGCCGGTATGTCTGTCCGGATGTGTTGCTGCTGCGGTGGTGGCTGCTGCTGCGGTGGTGGCTGCTGCTGTGGTGGCTGCTGCTGCGGTGGTGGCTGCTGCTGTGGTGGCTGCTGCTGCTGTGGTGGCTGCTGCTGCGGTGGCTGCTGCTGCGGTGGTGGCTGCTGCTGCGGTGGCTGCTGCTGCTGCGGTGGCTGCTGCTGCGGTGGTGGCTGCTGCTGCGGTGGCTGCTGCTGCTGCGCTGCTGGCTGCCCCACGTAGCCGCTGCAACAGCCTCGGCAGCCTTCGGGTAGGCCGGGCTGCCAACCATCCTTGCCCCGGGCTAGATCCTCCGGACGGCTGGTGGGCAGCCATCATCCTGCGCGCTTCGCTCCTCGTCACACGTGTGCTCATTATGCTCGTTGATTTTGATTGTGCAGCTGGAGCCTGGGCTCCCTTTAACGACACCTCGGTTCCGAGCCTTCCTCTTTGCTCAATCCCGCTATTTCCATCGGCCTCTCCTTCTTACTACCCAGATCTACGGTACAGCTCTCTGCTCTGTGCCGTCTTCCCCCTTCCTTCGGCAGTCTTTTGATGCGTGTTTTTTCTTTTCCTCCGATCAGTCCCAATCGAGACCTTAGACGCTCTGGTTCGCTCCCTTTGTGTTCTTAACGTTCTCCTGATGTCCTTTATGTGTTTCATCGCGCCTTTGTAGATGCCCTGTAGTATCCTTGGAGGTATCCTTGGAATTTGTTAGTAGTATCCTTTGGGAATCCTTGCAGGTATCCTTGGACTCTTTCCGTAGTACCCTTTGGGAATCCTTGGACGTATCCTTTGACTCCTTTCGTAGTATCCTTTGGGCATCCTTGGAGGTATCCTTGGACTCCTCTCGTAGTATCCTTTGGGCATCCTTGGAGATATCCTTGGACTCCTTTCGTAGTATCCTTTGGGCATCCTTGGCGGTATCCTTGGACTCCTTTCGTAGTATCCTTTGGGCATCCTTGGCGGTATCCTTGGACTCCTTTCGTAGTATCCTTTGGGTATCCTTGGAGGTATCCTTAGGATCCTTTCGTAGTGTCCTTTGGTCATCCTTGGAGGTATCCTTAGACTCCCTTCGTAGTATCCTTTGGCCATCCTTGGAGGTATCCTTGGAATCCTTTCGTAGTATCCTTTGGGCATCCTTGTAGGTATCCTTGGGATCCTTTCGTATTATCCTTTGGTCATCCTTGGAGGTATCCTTGGACTTTTAATGTTGTTTTGCATCTGTTGTGTCTGCTTGCTGTAGCCGCTCGCTTGTGTTTTCCGTTTGTTGCTGTTTCAGCTCGCTTACGTGGATGGTCCGCTCTTTCTTTGTGTTTATGTGTCGTATTTTGCAGATTACTGGTGACGCAAAACCTATGACTTGGTAAGGTCCGTCGTATCTTGGGGCCAATTTTGCTGCGAACCCCTCGGCCGCTTTTGATAAATGGTGTTCCTTGGCCCACACGACGTCACCCACCTTTGGCGTCTATTGAATCCTCCTTAGGTTATAATGCATAGCCTGGTCCTGGGATGCTTTCTCCAGGTTCCGCCATACAATCTCGAAGATTTCCCTGAGTTTGTTAGCATTCTCTTCCGGGGTCTCTGTCGGTCGTCCGGTCCCTACGGTTTCTCTGTCGTATAGGGCGCTCGGTAGTCTTGGTTCTCTGCCTTGGGTAATGAACGACGGTGTGTAACCTGTGGATTCTGAAACGCTCGTATTTACTGCCAGCATGATTTCTGGCCATTTTTCTTCCCAGTCTCTTTGGTTCTGCCCTGCGAACTGCGCAATCATTGTTTTCACCGTCCTATTGGCTCTCTCAGTCGGGTTCTCCTGTGGGGTGTATGGAGCTGTGAACTGTTGCCTGGCTCCCATTTCGGCCAGGAAACTCTTGAAGGTTTTGCTGGTAAACTGGACTCCGTTGTCCGTTATGACTATTTTGGGGACCCCATACCTCGCGATTATGCGTTCTTTAAAAGCTTTCTTCAGGGATTCGGCCGTCGCGCTTCGCAGCGGCACCAACTCAGTCCACTTGGAGAACCTGTCTATCAATACCAGCAGCATTTGGTTGCCGTGCTTCGAACGCGGCAGGGGTCCGACGAAGTCCGCACATACCGTAGCCCATGGTTCCTCTGGCACCTGCGTAAGCATTTTCCCAGCCATTTGCATCTGATTCGGCTTGAACCTCATGCATGTCTCGCATGCTCGCACGTGGGCTCGGGCGTCTCTGTGCATTCCTGGCCAGTAGTACCGGGCTGCCAGATGTGCTATTGTCTTTCGGCTTCCTACATGGCCAGCCGCCGGTGCGTCGTGGTTCTCCTTCAGCACCGTTTCCCGTAGAGCTTTCGGGACGCACATCTTCCATGTTGCAACATCTTCGCTGCCCGCTCTATGAGGTATATTCCTGTACAGGGTGGGTCCTTATCTTTTCGCGCATTTCCAGAATCCAGCTGCATGCTGCAGAAGCTTCCGCCGCCGACGTCTCCTTGATCCCTCGAAGCGTTTCCGGCAGTGGCTGCCTTGACGAAGCGTCTGCCACCACGTTGAGTTGCCCTTTCCTGTACGCTATTTCGTAGTCGTACTGCTGCAACTCCAGGGCTCATCTGGCGATCCTCCCTGAAGGGCTCTCTATGCTGTTGAGCCAGTGCCATGTGGTCGGTTACTACTTTAAAGTGGTAACCTTCCAGATACGGCTTGAGCTTTCGGATTGCCCAGACGATTGCCAAGCACTCCTTCTCGGTTGTTGAGTAATTCTCAGCGCCGTTGAGCGTTCGGCTTGAGTAAGAGATTACCTTTTCGCCTCGTTCAGTTTCCTGGGTCAAGATTGCCCCGATGCCGTAGTCGCTTGCGTCAGTTTGCAAGATGAATGGTTTGTCGAAGTCCGGGCATGCCAGTACGGGGTGTGCGACGAGTCTTGCCTTCACCTCTTCGAACGCCGTCTGATGTTCCTGTGTCCACACCCATTTATTGCCCTTGCGTAGCAGATCGTTGAGAGGTTTGACTATTTTTGCGAAGTCAGGTACAAACCGGCGGTACCATGATGCTACGCCCAGGTACTGTCGGAGCTCTCTTACTGTCGATGGTGGTTCTAGTTCGGCGATGGCTGCTACCTTTTCCGGATCCGTGCCTATTCTTTCGCTAGTCACTCGAAGACCGAGATATAACAGCTCTTTCTTGAAAAATTGACACTTCTCCGGGTTTAATCTCAGATTTGCCTCCTTTAGTCGTCGGAACACTTCCTTTAGGTTGGCCTTATGTTCTTCCAGCGAGCGCCCGATCACTATGATGTCGTCCTGGTAAGCAAATGCGTGCGGCGACATTTCTGGGCCGATCACCCGGTCCAGCACCCGTTGAAAGGTCGCAGACGCCGAATGAAGTCCGAATGGCATTACTTTCCATTGGAATAAACCTTTCCCCGGCACTGTAAATGCCGTATATTGCCTGCTGTCCGCTTTCAGTGGGATTTGCCAGTAGCCATCCTTTAGGTCCAAGCTGCTGATGTACCGTGCTTCCCTCAGTTGGTCGAGAATATAATTTATTCGGGGCATCGGGTAGGCATCCTTTACAGATTTGGCGTTTATTTGCCCCATTTGCCCGTCTTTTTTCTAACCATCACGATGGGAGAACTGTATGGGCTTGTTGAGTGTTCTATGTATCCCATTTGGAGAAGCTCGTCCACCTTCGCATTGATCTCCCCTTGAACTTTCGGATTCTTGGGATAGTATCGCTGCTTTATTGGTTTGTCGTCTTTCATCGTGATCTGATGCTCTGCTCTGTCGTGTCGTCATCTTCGCTTGCCCGTTGTACGACTGCCACCGACAACTTTTCCTCGAGCCATCCCTTGTGACGATTCCTGGCCGGTATTATCACTTCGTGTCCAGCGCACTTAATTTCGGTACCGACTTGTGTTAGAAAGTTCCATCCCAACACCAATGAATCCACTACTTCTGGTAGTATCAGCAGGCTCATGCTCAGTCGCTTGTTCCCGAACGCGATTTCCACCTCCAGCTGCTCATCGACTCCGCCACATCTTCCGTCTGCCAATCTAACTTGCCGTCGTATCCTCGTAATCTTTCCGAGGGCAGCCAGGTCGTCCGCCAGCTCTTTGCTTATAAAGCTTGCTGTTGCCCCGGTGTCGATTGTGGCCTTGTATGTGCCCCCACCAATCGTCACCGCTGCGGACAACTGCTGCTCCTCCTCGATCAGCTTTCCCGTTAGTTTGGAGAGGTAGCATCTTGCGACCCCCGCTCGCCTCTCTGCGGCTGAGATCGCTGGGCATTTCCCGCCTGCTGGCAGCATTCAACGCTCCTGACGCCTACTCTCCCGCACACCCAGCAGAACAACAGGCGTTGGTGCCGACATCCCCGCGCCCAGTGTCCATGACCGCCGCACTTTCGGCAGGCCTCCTGGGGGTCTGTGATGTGTGTCGTTTCACGAGGCCTTTGTGTTGTACTTGGTGGCCTCCAAACATTGTTTGCTGGTTGCATCTGTTGCTGTTGTGGTGGTGTCCATTGGCCTCCGCGTGGTGCTCCTGTTGCCTGCTGCCGTGGTACTCGGTTAGGTGGCGACCATTGGTCGTTTCCCCGCGTCTCCTTCCTGTCTCTTCGCATCTTCTGCATGTTACCTGCGCTGGCGATGCCGACTTGTTCTTCGAGAATTTGTTTTCCTGCGCTTCCCGCTCCTTTTCGAGTTCTTCATACTCGTCTGCTAATATCATCAGCGTGTCCAGGTCCGACACTTTGTATGCCCTTAGGAAGATCCTTAGACTGGGGGTGCAGTTCTCCTTGATGATTCTAAGGGTCTCTATAGTGGAGTAATTAAGTGGCCTCACCATCGTCTGCATGTCGATCATGTAGTCTTTGAACGACTCGCTGAAGCCCTGCTTCCGTTGCCTGACCTGATCCGCCAGCCTGGTGAAGAAGTCTCTCGGTAGAAAGTATGTGTGGAAACTATCTATGAACTCCGCCCAGGTTTTCCATTGTTTGTTGTTGGCGATGAACCACTTCAAAGCCCTTCCCTTCAGCAATTCAGGCATCGCTCGGGGAATCATGTCTAACTCCGAGCCGTATGTGTTGGCGGAACATTCCACCTGCTCCAGGAACTCGAACGGTTTTTCCGCCCCGTCGAACCTGAACGACCATTCGCGGACCTGTTTAGCGATCCTTGCATAGTCTGATTGATTGGGTCTCGAGATCTGCGCTGTTGTTTTCCTGTCTTGGCTTGATTCTCTCCTGTTTGCCTCCTTTCGTAGCTTGTCAACGCTCAGGCTTGCCACTAAGTTGTCCCCTTCGGCGGTTGTTAACGTGATGCTGGGGCCGGCTTTGTCGTGGTATGTGGCTTCCAAATCGGCCCAGATGTCAACGAGTTGTGGGTCATTATCCGTTTCTGAGTAATACTCGGATAATGCTTTTCTCATGTCCTCTAATCTGCCGTCCAGGGTGACATTAAGCCTCTGTGCGATATTGGCGAAATCCTCCTTTTTAAGTCGGTAGATCCACTTCTTCCCCATTCTGTTTAAATTGCTTTCACTGCTGGGACAATCACGTTTTGCGCCAGATGTAACGAACTGATTTTTATGGTCTGCTCGCTACGAGATTCGTGCGGCTAGCTCAGTATATTGTGTGTTCGTCCCACCAAATTTATATTAACGTGACCGCCCAGTAGCTCAGTGAGAAAGCACAGAATTCACGGGTTCGTATTGGGTTTTATTGCGGGTATATTATTACAAGTGTCTTAGTCGCTTGGTTGGCCTCGACTCGTTGCTTGTGACTTTCGGTGCTTCCGACGGTCCTGTATGACTCGACGACCTCTCGCCTTGGTGACTCGGTGCTCCAGTCCTGTAGCTCCCTGAAGATACTCGCAGCTCTCTGAAGATCCTCGCCGCTCCCTGAAGATCCTCGCAGCTCTCTGAAGACGCTCGCTCGCTGTTCACTTCTCACGCGTGACTTGGTGACGGCTGGTAACGACTCGGAATGGCGAGGGGTATCGGCCGTACGGGCTTAGGGAAGCGTCACCGTTCTCAGACTAGTGAACAGAAGCTGCGCTCTCCAGGATCGCTCCTTTCGACACACCGCCGCCTGTCCCTTGCTCTGTCCCGGATGGTCCCACTGGGGTTTCTGCTCAGCCCGCGCAGACAGTCAAGGCGGAACGCCAGGAAGCTGCCTCGCGCCTTACTTCGCTTCCACGCCTAGTGTAAACGAACGTTCCACCCTAGCCTCACCCTTTTGCTTTTTGTCCGGGACGTTTCCGTGTGGCTTTTGGTACTCGGGGTTCGGGCACGCCGCTCCGGGACCTCGCAAGTCGAATCCGTAGGGCTCTCCTGGACAATTCCACTCGAGACCGTACCGATCGACCGCTCTCCCTTCTGGCTTGTTATACTCGTGGTTCGGGCACGCCGCTCCGGGACCTCGCAAGTCGGATCCGTAGGGCTCTCCTGGACAATTCCACTCGAGACCTTACCGATCGACCGCTCTCCCTTCTGGCTTGTTATACTCTTTCCAGGCGTAACGCGTAACTTTGTGGACAGGGTTAATCGACCGCCTTGACCTAGCCGTGTGATGCCCTCTGGATCTCAGCTACCTGCGTCTCAATTCGGAGATTCCTGGTATCCCAATCCCGAACGTCTCGACGTAGCAATCTCGCTCCTTGTAGGCTCCCACGGCGCTGCTTCTCTGGCGACTCGACTTGCTGCTGCTCCCTTGTAGATTATCTGGTTGTTTGGTTGTTCACTTTGGTATCTGAGTGATCTTGACGGTTTGACTCCTTGTGATCGACTGATCCAGCTGCCAGCGCTCTGCGGCCTTATATAGGGCCTCCGGGAACCGTTATTTCCCTCTTGCGCACGGCCCGCTGGATCTCTCCACTCTGGGTCCAAAGTCCGTGCCTCCTGGATGACCCACTTGTCGTTCCCGTACCGCTTCCAATCGATGCTCCGCCCACTGCTGCCATCCCGCTGATTCCCGTGATGCTTGTGGCACGCCTGTGTGCCGCTCCACCGCCGAGATGTGGCACTTCCTCTCCCGGTCCAAAGTTCACGGGAGAGTCCAAAGTCCGGTGGAGTTCCGTTACCCGCTTTTGCACACGGCACTCTTGCCTTGCCCGCGAAGTCTCCACTCTCTCTCGATCTCCACCCTTGGTCTCCAAACTCTCTCGCTCTCCTTCATTGGTCTCCAAACTCTCTCGCTCTCATTTGTTGGTCTCCAAACTCTCTCGCTCTCCTTCATTGGTCTCCAAACTCTCTCGCTCTCCTTCGTTGGTCTCCAAACTCTCTCGATCTCCTCGCCGCGCCGTTACTACGCGAATTCGCCGCGTATCTGGCAAGCGGCCGGCCATCGGCTGCTGTTTCTATTTGTGGGGAGTTATTCAACTCCTCACAACGCTATAGTCGAGTACCTCGACTATCAGATACCCGTTACTCAAAGGGAAATGGAGATATGCAAGCAGCAAAGCGAGGTGAAGTAGCAAATATTATGTTATTCAACACCGGCGCACGCCGACCTAAATATTATTTAATAAATTTATAATGTGAAACAGAATTCGAGACATGGTGTGCTAGAACTCTTACAAAGGGGGTGTGTTGACGCGAGGAGTGGAGTAGGGCAAGAACAATGACATTACTTTCGACGGACAACCTTGACAATAGGGGATCGTATTGCGCGGCCGGCGACGATCCATTGGCACACGAATGTGTGAAGGGGAGGGAATATGGCCAAAAAACAGCCCGATCGTATTACGATCAAGCGACAGCTTGTTGGGCAGTGTGAACTGATGACTGATGAACTTCATGACTAATATTATTTTCCAGGCACTTTTAATATTTATTCTCGTTATGTTGGAGAGGAGAGAGGCTTACCAAGATCCCACGACCCGAATACGACGTAGCTTATGCCGGCAAATGGTGCCTGAACATCGGACGCCTCTCCCTCGGACCAAGTCCTTGCCAGGACTCGGGCCATAATATGCCCACGTAACAGAACTGGCGCCCAACGATAGGACATTTCATATTCCTTAAGAAATTTTACCAGGGTCCACAATCTCGGTACCTGCGGTATCGGAGTGGATGTTCCTAGGGATGGCATGGCTTTCATCTTTATTTGCCATGAGTAGTTTGACTGTTTTATAGAGCAGGGAACTTAAATAATTTTAAATATGCGCATACCTATTTTGTCTTTAAATTAGTAACTTTAAGTCCCCAACTTCTGTGACTGTCCGTGTTGAGAGGCCTCTCAATCAGAACTTTGTCGCAGAATAGAGGCTTGACTTTAAAAAGTTTTAACCTTAGAAATTCCCTGTTTTGTTCATGGACAAATTTACCAGAATTTCCTTAAAACAAGAACTATGAGTTATCCTTTTTATAATACTAGACCTACAACTAAGTGCCGACCGACTATTTGTTGAAATTAACGTAGATACAATTTATAGGTGCTTTCTGGCCGACGCCCCACGACGTACTAGGCATTTGTCCGGTTGTTTCATTGGTTCGAGTCTTTGCGGTTCCCCTGGACATATTTGGGCGATGGACGATTTTTAGTTTCTCCGGCCGACGCCCCACAACGTATTAGGCTAGTTGGTCAGGTCGTTTGCTTTGTTCGAGTCCAGAGAAATAAGAGACGGTTGTGGAGCCCGATAATGATCGGTCAAATAACTTGTTTTCCGACGACTGGCGGGAGGGGGTTTTTGGACAGATCCCTTATCTAAACACAGCCAGTTTCCGTTTGGAGCATTTGAGCTGAATAGAAAGGGAAAGTAAGGTCATGCTAGCTTAGCGGAACCGCGTTGTGTAGAAGCGGCTAACACCCATAGTTAGGGAAATTTATTTTGTTTTTGCTTGGTTCTTTTGATTTCTAAATTAGTTTTATAATCATAGGAAACATTATTCCCCAACATGATCGGACATGTTCCTCTAAGATAACCATCTTTGAATACTTTGGGTGTGCGACCTTTCACACGTGCACAGCAGCACCTGTGATAATGAGGCAAAAGGGTACGTGATCACACCTTTCCCCAACATGGTCGGATATGTTCCTCTAAGATAACAACCTTTGGATACTATGGTTGTGCGACCTTTCTCACGTGCACCTTTCTCACTTGACTATTAATTGCACATAATGAGGGGAAGGATACATGATCAATATTGTCACATGGGGGTATGGGGGCGATGGGGTCAATTAATTTTACTCTTTATAGACATGACCGTGACATTTTTATGAATTCAAAGCCCATTAAAATCAGTTAATTTATTGGATTATGCTAATTGTCCCAGAACCCGCATACGTTAATGAGGGCGGGAGGCGGGGCGGGGGCCATTAATATGCAAATTTTCCCAGAATCCGCGTTTCCCTATTACTTTCTTTGTCTTATAATCTGCCTGCACTCGGCGCTCCCAGAGACAAATTTCTGTCCGTTATTTCTTTCGCGTGTCTTCGTTATGTTCGGCTAGCTACTAACATTTCGGCAGAACATTTTTCGTGGAACAGCGACTTGGGAATGCCCTAATATTCTAGGAGCATTATTGTATACCGAAAAAACAACTAATATTTTTTTTATAAAAGTAAATTATTTGATAAAATAAATTGAATTTACTTATAATGTTATCTTTAATCGTAATGTGATTGAACGGGAAGCATCCATTTAAATTGTGCGCTGCAGAGTTACTTTAATCGTTTCTTTAAGTTATTATAATAAAGTCAGGTAAGTGTTACATTAAGTTTAAGATGTTGTGCATTGCTCTTAGTTTAAAGTACGTAAATTCTGAAGGTATTCCATGGGTTCCGTTAGCCGAAAGTGGATGATGAATTATTTTGTGCCAATAAAAATCCTGCAAAGGGTTAAACACAACTCTAAAAGGTAAATATACAAATAAACAAATAAAACGCATTTTTTAAACATACATACATTTTTTAGAAGCGTTGGCCAAGGATTCGGAGGACCTGGACAAAGGTTTAAGGAAGGCGATGACTAATGTAAAAAGCAAGTTAACGTAACATAAAACTGGGCTTACTAACAGAAAAAATAAATATCACTATTTAATAAAAATGTATTTAAAATAAATAAAAATGTATGTATTTTAAATTCTATATTCCCATAACTGAAAACTTAATGGAAATATTTTGAATTTCATAGTGGTTTCACTTGGGACGTGTCCCTTGCAAGTTATTTCATAAGTGAAAACTCATTGGAAATGTTCTGAATCGTGAGACTTTGAAAAATTTTAATTTCAATTTTCACTTGTGAATAAACGGACATCCCATAAAATTGTCTATAGAAGTGTCACTTTTACTTCACTCGCGCAAGAAAACATGTCCCACGATATTCACAAGGTATTCACAAGTGAAACGTTTTTTTGGAACTGAAGGGAATTTACTAATACGAACGTGGTCCCCCTTACGCAATATACTTGCAACAAATATTTTCAGGTGCTTATACGATGTTTGTAATATTTGCTTTTCATATGAAGAATTGACATTACTTGGACTCAGTGTTATTGTTTTATTCACTCTACTATTATATTATTAATTTATTGCTTATACATATCTATCCACATATATTTTCCATTGAAACTACACTCACGCCACATTAACTCCTTAAGGGTTATATTGAAACGTTCAACTATAGATGCTTTTAGAACATTGAAGGTTGAATAATGATTTATCCTATAACTTTTCATTAATACCTTAAATTTCGAAATAAAGAATTCAGTTCATCAGTTTGCAGGTTTTTTGGTGTTTTATGACTCGAGTTAAATATTCTCTCCAAGGCTTGGGAAACATCATTTGCATTTTTTGAATTTAATGCCTCACCCCAAGCTTTTTCGAAAATGTGTCTATAACAGTCAACAAGTATCGGTACCTATTATTACATTTTGAAAAGGCTCTCATTTTAATCAAATCTACTTGCCTTAGATCGTTTATACCCCTTGTAATATCTCGTCTTCGTTGAAAGTGAGTCGACAATTAATATTTTGAGTTATAATTCTTCATAAATCTTCTCCCAACTTTCCGAGGATCTCATCAGTATATTGCTTCGTTGCTAGATCGTTGTTGTCTAAAGGTTTAGTTCCGTTTTTGATATTTTCTAATCGTTTCTTATCAACAGAAAAATTTCCAAACTTGTCGACAGACATGATGTTTATAAATATAAAACATATTTGCCTTTCCTATTTATACCCATTAAAATATAATCCCTTCCTCACGCAATTCCTCTAATATTGAAAAAATTTCATTATTGTGACTGGTGTTACCCGCTCCTTTTGATGCTACTAAAATTTCCAATCGTTCGACTAACTCATTTACATCATTCCAATATACATAGTTTGGATTTGATTTCTGAAGGTTCATGTAACCAAAACCTGTTTTTGAGCGAAGTGGAGTAGACGTTGTAGGACTGAAATCCTTGTCTATCAACTTCTTAGTAATATGGCTGTTATTAGGTTTGTTTCTGTTATTAGGTTTAAGGCCTACTCTATGTATATTCGTTTCTAAAATAATTTTTTTACACATTTTCAAGTCTTGATCATTATAGCTTTCAGGTTAGAGAGTACAGACCAGGAGTCAGATCACAACTCATTCCACTAGAAAATGTTATTTTATTATCTTTAATTTTTAATTCTTTATCTCCCAATGCTAATGAATTGTTTGCACTTTTTTTAGGTCCATAGCCTTTATGCAACACATTTTTTCTGGTCAAATTACTGATATTTAAATCATAGTTATAACCAGCGATGTTATCTTCTAGCTCTGCATCCACACCCATATCGGCCTCTCCTGTTACATTGGTAAATGTGTTGTCCCTTCTTCTTCACTCTTCGTCTTCCTCTACATTCGTATGTGAAAAGAATTTATTATAGGAATCCCTATTATTAAAAGACCTTGGTGAAGTTATATTTCGATTAGACTGCAGATCTTTCTCATTAGTTGTTAAGTATAAATCCTCCAGCTCTCTCATCATTATGGTATTTTTTAATATGCTTCAATTCACGCTTTACTTTTACTTCCTTTTACATTAAAAATCTTTTGTTTTTTATTTTCCTTAACAAGTTCATGTAAGGTTTCAGTAATAAAAAAGATTTGATACATTTTCTTCAATATATTTAAAAAAGTGTATTCCTAAAATCTCAATCTTTTTAATGATTATTGACTTGTTTCTAAATACAAATTGTCATTACTCTTAGGAATATTACATTTTCCATCAACCATTTCCTTGATTATATCATTCTGAAGAGAGGTGTACCTTTCCAGCATTTACTTGTTTAGTAGTTGCTTACTAGTTGTTTTTAGCTGGCTACTAGCTGTTATTCGATATCTGTTTAGTAGATGTTAGCTAGCCTGTGAATTTGAATTCGTGCAGGTCCACTTTTTACACTACATAGAGTTCACACATACACGTATCCATATTTTGATGTTCAACCCCCCAAATATGAACTAACCATTCAAATATACTGGTTTTGCTAGTAGTAGGGAAAAGCGGGTTCTGGGACAATTAGCATATTAACGCTTATTGACAAGATCATGGGCCTCACGCCAACGACCTCATACGAGCTCATACGACGTTCCCATAATAGGGGTTGAAATCACGACCGCGCAACAACTCGCAAGTAGCCGACATATCTCAGTCAAGGAAATATTTTCCATTCTCCGTACCTGTAATTTTAACTCGAAATAAAAAGTCAGAAGTTTATTTTGTAGCATAATAATACATTTATTTATTTATTTTGGTATTGCGAACATTTTTGTTATACATAGAAATTAATTTTCTGCTTTGATTCCGGCGATTTGCATAGAAGAAGCAGGCGCACGTTTCCGACGTCATTTCTGGATTACAAAATGTAAAGTGTTCACCATAATTCGTAGTTTTGAGATCATGTCCACCTCGATTCATGAACATAGATTTTGTGTTTAGAAGATATTGAAAATGCTGACCAGTTATCTCTCCTTTAAATTGTTCAATAAATTGGTCAATTTCCTCATGAAATTTCATTTTGTTAATTCTATTTTCTTGCAGGTCTTTACACATCTAGTCTCAACTTTTAAATGATGTATAACAATTATTTTATTGTATTGGAGCTACTTTTAAAAAATGTCAAAATATTGTATGCATTGTTTAGAGCACAAACCCCGCCCTTAAGGTGTGTTTCACAATAGGGAAACCGGTTTCCTTTAAACCTGTTTAATGACGGACAGCCCATTTCCTCGATATTAATGAGCTGACGACTCCAAAAAAACTTCTGTAGAAATCGTTTCTTTTCCACACCTTTACAAATAATTTGTTTTCCGCTTGTAATTGTCCTTAGATACTTTCGAGTTTGTGGAAAACTGTTCTCTCCATCGTTCCAAAAAATTTTGTGATGTGTATTGGTTAACCAAATTGCAGTCTTTCGAGATTTTGTATTTAGCAAAGTAAAATCATATGGTGGTTCTATTAAAATACTATTATTCAAGTTTGGATCTTTTTCGAATACAATTCCAATTTCCTTTAAAATAAAATTATTATTATTATTATCAAAGAAACCTTGAACATCAATCGAAACAGTATCATTCAACATTTTTCTAATGTTAAACAACTCGTTGTACTAGTCCGTTTAATGGGTTATATTCAACTAAACGGTCATGTATGAGGAGACAGTAAGCTTGGGTATTTTCATGACTTGGTGTCTACAGTTCTATTGAAATTCTCACATCAATAGGACCAGTTTTCACTGATTCGTTTTGATATGAAAGATCAACCACAATAATAGGGGCCTTCAATTTAAATTCATTTTGGGTCAAAAATGCTTGTGATTCACGATTATAGTAACTAGATTGAAACCTTGTATACATTTCATATAGGTGAGCATACTGATTCTTACTAAAATCAACATTCAGATTATCATATGGATATGACTCAGAATTCAAGTGAACTTTCAAGTTTGATAAGTTATTTGTGATAAGTTCTCCATTTAGTGTAAATCCAATAATGGCAAATCTTGGTTTTTCGCGGTTACCCGACAATTTCACATTCCAGCTGTGTTGACTTCCATACCCCAATTTGGGGTTAACATATGAATCCCAACTCCGGAATGCGATTGGTAGGTTTACACCACTTTTAATAATATCGTACATCTTAATTTTTGCAAAATCTCTCGGAGTTACATGGGGAATTTTCCAGGTTATATTCGTCATTTCCAACTTAAAATTTTGTTCATTTCTGGTTTGTTCAAACACATCACCATGATTCTTAGTTAGCATCAACACTAGTTCATGTTTACAATTTAACAAAACTTTTTTATAATCTTCAGCAAATCCCAATAAATTTTTTAATGGTACAGAAAAGTTAAAGTGGGGTCCGGTAGATATTTCATCCCCACTGCTCCATCCGGAATTTAATAGATTTTGACTTTGAAGATTATCCAGAGATATATAATTTTTTAGGGTAGTAGCCATATCGACATAGACTGGACACGTTGGACTCGTTGTATTTAGTTGTTACCTAGCAGTATTATGATGGTTACTTTCTTTTTAGTCTTGCTTTTGGATGGTTACTTTTTGTATAGTACCTGTACAGTACTTGATTTTGGACGGTTACTATCTGTATACTATCTGTAAAGTACTTGGTTTTAGATGATAACTAAATGTTAACAAGTATTATGAGTCGCTTATTAAGAACTATCAAAGTACACAAGTTAAAGTTTCTAAGATGTGTTAGCCAAACACACTTGCAGTGAACTATCATTACCTGACCGTCATCAAAGTCACATGCCCAAGACCCAAGGACATTGAATAAAATACATCCCCTTCATTTGTACCTGGAATTTTAATTACAGTCAGATACAAAATTTGTAGGATTATTCAATATTTCTTTATACATTTTATTATTGTAAACATATTTCATTAAATTCATAATTAATTATATTTTATGTATATTTGTATATAATTAATTTTCTTACTTCAGCCCTCTGTAAGAAACATGTCGCTTATTAATCTTCGTTCCAAGCGTAGATATTCGCTTGGTTCCCATAGATAGATGTAAAATAGTTCTCAAAATGTAATCTTTCTCAGATGCTGAATTATTTTTAGAGCATTCATTTGTTCCATCCCATAATAATATTGTAACATATTTCGATGGCATCATTAGCTAGCATAGGAGCGCCTATCAATTTAATTTCTGATTGAAGTTTATGATAGAGGTGTTGGGACCTGGTAATATCGGTTTTTGTTGTCAACTATTTTTCTAGTTCTAGTTTTCTAATTCTATTCTATTTGTATACTATTTGTATGAGTAAGGCATCATTGTCTAAGATTCTGAATAAGTTTAATAAACTCTTTAATTACAATACTGATTAGCTGGTTACTATATATTTAGTAGATGTATACAAGTTGTTTAGTATCTGGTTTCTATATGTTTAATAGATGTATACAAGTTGTTTACTAGATGTATACAAGTGGTTTACTAGCTGTTTAGTATCTGGCTACAATATATTTAGTAGATGTATACAAGTTGTTTAGTATCTGGTTACTATATATTTAGTAGATGTATACAAGTTGTTTAGTATCTGGTTTCTATATGTTTAATAGATGTATACAAGTTGTTTACTAGATGTATACAAGTTGTTTACTAGCTGTTTAGTATCTGGTTACTATATATTTAGTAGATGTATACAAGTTGTTTAGTTCTGGTTACAATATATTTAGTAGATGTATGCAAGTTGTTTAGTATCTATGTTTAGTAGATGTATACAAGTTGTTTACTAGATGTATACAAGTTGTTTACTAGCTGTTTAGTATCTGGTTTCTATATGATTAGTAGCTGTATACAAGTTGTTTAATAGATGTATACAAGTTGTTTACTAGCTGTTTAGTATCTGGTTTATATATCTTTAATATCTGTTTACTTGATGTTTACTATTTATTATTAGCTGGTTACTAGTTGCTATTAACGTCTACGAGCTTTTATAGTCTTTTGTTAAGAATGATCAAAAAATCTTGATCACTAGACGACTTTCAATGTGAAGTAAAAACTTACACTCTGATTTTTAATGTGTTTGCTATGAAGAAAGAAGAAAGAATGCAAAGCCAAATTATCTCAAGATTGATACATAAATCTTAGAGGAACATGTCCGATTATGTTGGGGGAAGATGTATCCTGTGATTGTAAAACTAATTAAGAAATAAATTGTTCACAAGTTGTCTAAAAGCTGTGTAGAAGCTGTTTTGATAAACAATTTTGATTCATAATGACAGATATTAAGAATATATAATAATATCATCCACTTTAACTAGTATATTGTTAAAATAAAACATTTCCATTTTTCATGTTCTTTCATCTTATGTAGGTATAATTAATGTAATCTTAACTACGATAGCTAGCCTTACATCCCATAACTATAGTTATTAGCTACAATAAAATGTCTAGAAAGAACAAAATATATGAATGTCAAAAAACGATTTAAAACTAACTATATTTGGGAAAGTAACTGAAATCGCTCCGGCGTAATACAATAAAAAACAAAAAACACTGTGATTATCCCATTTTCTATCACCATAACAAATGAGTATACTCACACCTAAATGACCAATTGTATCCTTTGTCCAAAATGTCTGTGACTTTCACTTATAAATTTGTCACCGATAATTTAAATCCCATTAAGCAAACCACCCATTGCTAACCGTGCCATAACCCCAGAGTCAAGTTGGTTACCTACAATAAACACAGGTTATGGTGTAAAGGATTGCTAAAATGCCTCGACGCATTAAATTGTAAGAATTATTTTACATCTATCTATGGGAAGCAAGCGAAAATATGCGTTTTTTACAGAAGGAGGAGTCAGAAAATTAATTATATAAAAATATATATAATATATATTTAATTATGAATTAAATGAAATATGTTTATAATAATAAATTAAATAAAATAAAAATTAAATGATCCTACAAAATTTCTTTCTGACTGTAATTAAAACTACAAGTACGGATGAAGGGAAAGTATTTTGTTCAATGAGGTACGTCGGCTACTTCCGAGTTGGTGCACGGTCAGAACATCATCCCTTATCAATGGTCTTGAGATGTATGAACTTATCAGACGACCTGCTCCTTAGGTCTTGGGCATGTGACTTTAATGATGGTCAGGTAATTATAGTTCACGGTAAGTTGGTTTGTATGCTTTGATAATTCTTAACCAGAAACTATAACAACTCATAACACTTGTTAACAGTTAGTTACCATCTAAAACCAAGTACTTTACAGATACTATACAAAAAGTAATCATCCAAAAGCAAGTACTTTACAGGTACCATACACAAAGTAACCATCCCAAAAACAAGACTAAAGAGAAAGTAAGCATCAAAATTCTGCTAGATAACAACTAAACACAACGTGTCCAATGTGTTAAGTCCATGTCCATCAATATGAGTACTACCCTAAAATATTTTATATCTCTGGATAATCTTCAAAGTCAAAATCTATTAAATTCCGGATGGAGCAGTGGGGATGAAATATCTACCGGACCCCACATTAACTTTTCTGTACCATTAAAAAATTTATTGGGATTTGCTGAAGATTATAAAAAAGTTTTGTTAAATTGTAAACATGAACTAGTGTTGATGCTAACTAAGAATCATGGTGATGTGTTTGAACAAACCAGAAATGAACAAAATTTTAAGTTGGAAATGACGAATATAACCTGGAAAATTCCCCATGTAACTCCGAGAGATTTTGCAAAAATTAAGATGTACGATATTATTAAAAGTGGTGTAAACCTACCAATCGCACTCCGGAGTTGGGATTCATATGTTAACCCCAAATTGGGGTATGGAAGTCAACACAGCTGGAATGTGAAATTGTCGGGTAACCGCGAAAAACCAAGATTTGCCATTATTGGATTTACACTAAATGGAGAACTTATCACAAATAACTTGTCAAACTTGAAAGTTCACTTGAATTCTGAGTCATATCCATATGATAATCTGAATGTTGATTTTAGTAAGAATCAGTATGCTCACCTATATGAAATGTATACAAGGTTTCAATCTAGTTACTATAATCGTGAATCACAAGCATTTTTGACCCAAAATGAATTTAAATTGAAGGCCCCTATTATTGTGGTTGATCTTTCATATCAAAACGAATCAGTGAAAACTGGTCCTATTGATGTGAGAATTTCAATAGAACTGAAGACACCAAGTCATGAAAATACCCAAGCTTACTGTCTCCTCATACATGACCGTTTAGTTGAATATAACCCATTAAACGGACTAGTACAACGAGTTGTTTAACATTAGAAAAATGTTGAATGATACTGTTTCGATTGATGTTCAAGGTTTCTTTGATAATAATAATAATTTTATTTTAAAGGAAATTTGAATTGTATTCGAAAAAGATCCAAACTTGAATAATAGTATTTTAATAGAACCACCATATGATTTTACTTTGCTAAATACAAAATCTCGAAAGACTGCAATTTGGTTAACCAATACACATCACAAAATTTTTTGGAACGATGGAGAGAACAGTTTTCCACAAACTCGAAAGTATCTAAGGACAATTACAAGCGGAAAACAAATTATTTGTAAAGGTGTGGAAAAGAAACGATTTCTACAGAAGTTTTTTGGGAGTCGTCAGCTCATTAATATCGAGGAAATGGGCTGTCCGTCATTAAACAGGTTTAAAGGAAACCGGTTTCCCTATTGTGAAACACACCTTAAGGGCGGGGTTTGTGCTCTAAACAATGCATACATTATTTTGACATTTTTTAAAAGTAGCTCCAAAACAATAAAATAATTGTTATACATCATTTTAAAGTTGAGACTAGATGTGTAAAGACCTACAAGAAAATAGAATTAACAAAATGAAATTTCATGAGGAAATTGACCAATTTATTGAACAATTTAAAGGAGAGATAACTGGTCAGCATTTTCAATATCTTCTAAAGACAAAATCTATGTTCATAAATTGAGGTGGAAATGATCTCAAAACTACGAATTATGGTGAACACTTTACATTTTGTAATCCAGAAATGACGTCGGAAATGTGCGCCTGCTTCTTCTATGCAAATCGCCGGAATCAAAGCAGAAAATTAATTTCTATGTATAACAAAAATGTTCGCAATACCAAAATAAATAAATAAATGTATTATTATGCTACAAAATAAACTTCTGACTTTTTATTTCGAGTTAAAATTACAGGTACGGAGAATGGAAAATATTTCCTTGACTGAGATATGTCGGCTACTTGCGAGTTGTTGCGCGGTCGTGATTTCAACCCCTATTATGGGAACGTCGTATGAGCTCGTATGAGGTCGTTGGCGTGAGGCCCATGATCTTGTCAATGAGCGTGCGCCTTCTGGGTTGTGCATGTGTCCCTTTTATTGCGGTCAGGTAATTGACAGGTGCGCATGTTCGGGCTCTTGCTTGAATCCCTTTTATGACATGTTTATGACCCATTTGTGGAAAGGAGAGAATCTTAGACAATTTACCAGTTAAACGTTCTGGGGCGGAAACAAAAATGTGTATTTGAAAATATTCCACATCTGAGAATCATTAACTTGTGAGATTTATTTTATTGGGGTTCTTTTGATTTCTAAATTAGTTTAACAATCATAGGAAACATTATTCCCCAACATGATCGGACATGTTCCTCTAAGATAACCATCTTTGAATACTTTGGGTGTGCGACCTTTCACACGTGCACAGCAACACCTGTGATAATGAGGCAAAAGGGTACGTGATCACACCTTTCCCCAACATGATCGGATATGTTCCTCTAAGATAACAACCCTTGGATACTATGGTTGTGCGACCTTTCTCACGTGCACCTTTCTCACCTGACTATTAATTGCACATAATGAGGGGAAGGATACATGATTAATATTGTCACATGGGGATGTGGGGGCGATGGGGGCAATTAAGTATACTATTTATAGACATGATCGCGACATTTTTATGACTTCAAAGCCCATTAAAATCAGTTAATTTATTGGATTATGCTAATTGTCCCAGAACCCGCATACGTTAATGAGGGGGGAGGGGGGCCGGGGGGCCATTAATATGCTAATTGTCCCAGAACCCGCGTTTCCCTACTACTTTTGCTTCCACATCTTTTACGAATGAAAGTAGAAAAGCGGGACACAGGTGTCCACAGTTGTGTTTCAAAGTTTTGAACTCTATCGTAATTGTACTGTATTCTATATCCGAAGTATTTCACAACTTCTCTAGGTGGCTGAAGATTTCAAAAACTATCGAAATAATGTATACAATTTTTATTTTTATTATTTGCAACCCAAAGTGTACCACTTCATCGTGAATTATATAGGCTTACTATACCACACTCCCGACTTTTTGGTGCTTCTGGGAGTAGATCTCTCATAAACACCCCTCTAAAATGTGAGATATATTTCTTAGCAAAATGTATAATGTCGATATTTGATAGTGGACTCTTTGGTAGCAGAGAAATTAGTTTTTTCGCTTCTTAGTTTCTCTCTCCGTACTATAGGGCTTAAGAAAGAAACCATAACCCTTTCTATAGGGCTTGAGATACAATCCTTCTTCTACAGCAACACTTTTAATTTTCCTGCTGTGACGTTTTTTCTCCTCCATATCTTCTTTAGCCATTCTCGCATGTAACAGGCAGAAGGAAGCGTTTTCGACCCCATAAATTATATATATTCTTGATCACTAGCCGAGTCGATCTAGCCATGTCCGTCTGTCCGTCTGACCGTCTGTCCGTCTGTCTGTCCGTCCGGATGAACGCTGAGGTCTCGGAAACTATAAGAGCTAGGCTATTGAAATTTGGCGTGCAGATTCCTGAGCTTCTTACGCAGCGCAAGTTTGTTTCAGTAGAGTGCCACGCCCACTCTAACGCCCACAAACCGCCCAAATCTGTGACGCCCACAATTTTCATTCTAGATAAACAATTTTAGCTGAAATGTATTGGTCTCGTCAATACCTATCGATTGATCTAAAAAAAGTTTGCCACGCTCACTCTAACGCCCATAGCGCTTAAATCTGTCTACCGCCGGTAGGTGGCGCTCGCTTTACTGCTTGCATATCTCCATTTCCCTTTGGTCCCTTTAGCTGAGTAACGGGTATCTGATAGTCGAGGTACTCGATACATGAGGTATCTTAACGCTTTTCTTAGAACCCAGTGATTGATGATTGCAACTTTAATTGAACTCATAATGTCTAGTGGTTTTTGTTTTTTTAATGTCTTGGTTTGTTTTCTTCATTTTATTCTTCATTATTATACCCGTTACTCGTAGAGTAAAAGGGTATACTAGATTCGTCGGAAAGTATGTAACAGGCAGAAGGAAGCGTTTCCGACCCCACAAAGTATATATATTCTTGATCAGGATCACTAGCCGAGTCGATCTAGCCATGTCCGTCTGTCCGTCTGTCCGTCTGTCTGTCCGTCCGGATGAACGCTGGGATCTCGGAAACTATGGGAGCTAGGCTATTGAGATTTGGCGTGCAGATTCCTGAGCTTCTTACGCAGCGCAAGTTTGTTTCGGCACAGTGCCACGCCCACTCTAACGCCCACAAACCGCCCAAAACTGTGGCTCCTACAGTTTTGATGCTAGAATAAAAATTTTAACTGAAATGTATTGTTCTCATCAATACCTATCGATTGACCCAAAAAAAAGTTTGCCACGCCCACTTTAACGCCCACAAACCGCGAAATCCTGTGACGCCCACAATTTTCATGCTAGATAAAAAATTTTAACTGAAATGTATTGGTCTCGTCGATACCTATCGATTGATCCAAAAAAAAATTTTCCACGCCCACTCTAACGCCCATAACGCTTAAATCTGTATACCGCCGGTAGGTGGCGCATTTTAATCTCGCTTTGCTGCTTGCATATCTCCATATAGCTGAGTAACGGGTATCTGATAGTCGAGGTACTCGACTATAGCGTTCTTCCTTGTTTTTTTCCTCCCTTTCTTTTCCGTTTTATTCAATCCCATGCCAAATTTTTTCTTGACTTTTATTATATTTGTAACAATGTATGCTGCTGCTTTTTCACCAAGAATGCTATCTGGTGTCTTCACACGCGACCAGGCCTTGTCAATTAATATGGAGTCTGCCTATGTCGATCACTCAATGCCTTGTTTTAAGAATATGCAATATCGTGCTCTTTGCTCTAGCTTCATCAGCGTTCCAACCGTTTCTGTAACTTTGTACCCGGTCCACAAAAATGATATCCCGAAATATGGGCTTCAAACGGTAATGTATTGAAAAGCTTATCGACAAGACCACCACCGTGTTTACAATTAAAAATACGAATGAAACGATTATAAAAACGTTTCCCCATTATATTGATGATTAATCATCAAAGAATTCTCATTGAAGGAGGTATATTAGATTGAAAGATG
Source organism: Drosophila suzukii (assembly GCF_043229965.1). Taxonomy (NCBI): domain Eukaryota; kingdom Metazoa; phylum Arthropoda; class Insecta; order Diptera; family Drosophilidae; genus Drosophila; species Drosophila suzukii. Next base: position 28,463,334 of record NW_027255896.1, on the reverse strand, counting down.
CGTTTAATAAGTCAAAAACAAAAAATTGTAGTTTGAAATATTAACAATGAAAACGAGAAAAATCTACCGCCACGACATAGTGCTCTCTTACCGAACACAATAAGAGCTCTAATATTGGGCCTTCGAATTGTGGTAAAATTAATATTATGCTAAGTTTAATAGAGAGTCCGAATGGATTAAAATTCGAAAATGTTTATATATTTTCAAAAAGTTTATATCAACCCAAATATGAGTATTTGGAGAAATAAATCAAACGCATTAAAGGAATGGGAAATCATACATTCTCCCATAATGTCGGTGTACTAGACCTTAGTAAAGCCAAATACAATTATGTGAAAAACAAGATAACATAAGATCTTATTTTTATATGGGTCGACATAAAAATATCGACTCTTTTTATTTGTGTCAAACACATAGTCCGAAACATTTGATTCGTGATAATATGCGGCATATATATCGGGACCATATTAGCACTGATATAAACTATGAAACTTTTGTGAAAATTTGTTAAAAATGTTGGGAGGACAAGCACAGATTCTTATTTATTAGCAAGGATAACGAAATAAATAACGGAAGATACAGAAAAGGATTTAAGGGGAAAATCCCACAGTTTATCAATAGATTTCCATATGTCTAGATCACTTGCATTATCCTTGAATGGAAATAGTGCTTTTATCGATTTTAATATGCATAATTCGATTCCAAACATTCATGAAAAAAATAATCTCTTTCACATCGGTGACAATGTTATTACAATTCCTACTGGATCATACGAACTGAATGATATCACCGATCTTGTTTACAATAAACTAAAACACTATAACCTTGAAAATACATTTAAAATTCAAAGTTACAATAATACCCTTCAAGTTAAAATAACTACCATGCAAGAGTCAGTTTACTTTAATAAGGAAAGATGTGTTGGACAACTGTTTGGTTTCCATCAAAAAGTACTATAACCACATACTACCGAAACCTTTCGATCAGATCAGACTGTGAACATATTAAAATTAATACAATTCGTTTGGAATGTAATATAATCAGCGGTTCATAATACACCGAATCATACGTCACATGAGTTTGGCATTAATGTTCCGCCTGGGTATAAAATGACAGTAACACCACACAACCTAATTTATTTACCAATCAACTGTGACGAATTAGGCACACTATCTAAACGCATAGTTGATCAAAACGGTGATTTGGTGAATTTACGTGGTGAAAACGTTTCGATTCGCATGCATATTGAGTTAATATAATGATTATTTATAATAAAAAAAGTAGCTTAAGTCCTCAGCCAAGCACTACTAATTGTAAAGCTATAGAAAGAGGATCAACAGTAAAAAGAAACTCACTTACTTTGAAAAATAAACTATTTTTAAAGTCGTTAGGATTGAAGCTTCGAGTATAATAAAAAAAGGTGGAAATGAAACCAGTGAGCGAAATTTTATATGTTCGAGAAAAGGTTTACTCAGATGAGAGTATTTTGAAAAAAAGAGTTTCATACTTATTCATCGTATAATCAAACATTTAAACCAAACGATGAAATTCGAATTACTATCCAAAATCAAGACTTGTACATGCTTCCTCACGAAAGTTACCTTAATATACACTACAACTATAATGTTACCACTTTTACTAAAAATAATTGTATGGCTTACTTTTTGGATGAAATTAAGTACGAAATAAATGGATCCGAGATTGATAAAAAACGATTTTTCGGTATGACTACTACCCTATCTCTGGATAATCTTTGATATTAAATTCTGGATAGAGCAGTGGTGACGAAATTTTAACGGGACCCCACTTCAACTTTTCTGTACCATTAACATTTTTTTTGGGATTTGCTGAGTATTATAAAAAAGTTTTGTTAAATTGTAAACACGAACTAGTGTCGATGCTAACAAACCAGAAATGAACAAACTTATAAACTGGAAGTGACGAATATAGCCTGGAAAATTCACCATGTAAATCCGAGCGATTTTGCAGAAATTAAGATGTACGATATTATTTAAAGTGGTGTAAACCTACCAATCGCATTCCGGCGTTGGGATTCATATTGGGATCCAAATTGGGGTATGGGAATCAACACAGCTGGAATGTGAAATTGTCGGCTAACCGCGAAAAACCATGATTTGCCATAATTGGATTTACACTAAATGGAGAACTTATCACAAATAACTTATCAAACTTGAAAGTTCACTTGAATTCTGAGTCATATCCATATGATAATCTGAATGTTGATTTTAGTAAGAATCAGTATGCTCACCTTTATGAAATGCATACAAGATTTCAATATAGTTACTATAATCGTTAGTCACAGCCATTTTTGACCCAAAATGAATTTAAATTTAAGGCCCCTATTATTGTGGTTGATCTTTCATATCAAAACGAAATAGTGAAACTATTGATGTTAGAATTTCAATAGAACTGAAGGCACCAAGTCTTGAAAATACCGAGGCTTATTGTCTCCTCATACATGATCGCTTAGTTGTTTAACATTAGAGAAATGTTGATAGATACTGTTTCGATTGATGTTCAAGGTTTATTTGATAATAACAATAATTTTATTCTAAAGAAAATTAATATTGTATTCGAAAAATATCCAAACTTGAATAATAGTTTTTTAATAGAACCACCATACGATTTTTCTTTGCTTAATACAAAATATCGAAAGTAGCTCCATAACAATAAAAATAATTTTAATACATCATTTTAAAATTGAGACTAGATATGTAAAGACCTACAAGAAAACAAAATTAATAAAATGAAATTGCATGAGGAAATGGACCAATTTATTGAAGAATTTAAAGGACAGAAATTGGTCAACATTTTCAATACCTTCTAAACACACAAACTATGTTCATGAATCGAGGTGGACATGATCTTAAAACTACGAATTATGGTAAACAATTTACATTTTGTAATCCTGAACTGCCGTCGGAAACGTGCGCCTGCCTCTTTTATGCAAATCGCCAGAACGAATCCAGAAAATTAATTTCAATATATAACAAAAAAAATTTCGCAATACCAAAATAAATGAATAAATGTTTTATTATGCTACAGAATAAACTTCTGACTTTTTATTTCGAGTTAATATTACAGGTACGGAGAATGGAAAATATTTCTTTGACTGAGATGTGTCGGCTTCTTGCGAGTTGTTGCGCGGTCGTGATTTCAACCCCTATTACACCAGTTTACAAAAAAAATTGATGAAATACGCCTTCAAGGAAACCTTTGTTTTCCGGTAAGGTACATATCCCTGATTAAGAAGAGGGCACTTACAATTTTTTCTATCATACAAATTTTTTTTCAAGTGTAAAAAACGTTTTTCGCACTTTTTTATTTTCTAACTTGAGTTCTGATAAAGCGAATTCGGTCATCAAAGACTCATTTTACAGGTAATACAAGTATTTGTTATGCATAATGGTACGTACGCCCTGCCCATACAAAGATTAACAGCTGTCTTAAGTTGAGGGTAGGGGCCCTAATGACTAACCACATTCCAATTGATAAGGGCAAATCAGCAAAAACAATTCGGCAACTCATGGGTGTCGCGTGGCCAGAACAACGACCACGATCGACCTGCTCGTAACCGTACTCCAGTAAGGTGGCAAAGTGCACCAACCGGCCGTTGACTCCATTAATAGGGGAAATAGAGAAACAGTACCCCTAGGTGGGAACACTTAGTTAATTCATCCAATATGGGGGACTAGCGAAAGCTCTAGTCCGGTATAAAAGACCCCAGCCAAATAGAGAAGTCAGACAGAAATTGTTCTGATCTCTCCCTGACGGTGGTCTAGAAGTACAACTCCCATCAACACAGACCACGACTGGAAGAAGGCTGGTGTCCAGAAGGATGTCTTGACGTTTCCCTAGGATCCTTAAGGTGGTTAAGATGTACAAGCGCTCGGTTCAGAGACGCCGCGACCAACATCACGTCCTAGCGAAAGTGGTGACCCACATTGGAGCATAAGCCAAGCAGATACAGTGAAGTGAAGCAGCAAAAAGACAATAGAAACAATAAACTAATAATAAATAAACTGCACTCCAATATTATAAACCAAAAAGTGAATCGCCAAAAACAATCACAAACAATTTGCGAGTACATGCATTTCTGAATGCAAGTGTAAACAGAACCCCCAATTACATACGCTGAACAAGAAAGTGGAGCTGCACCGACCAGCCCCCAGCTCGAGCATTGGAACCGACGTGCGCCGCAGTGGAACTCGCATACGATGCATGCATACATACATATCTATACAGCGATAGTGTTATTATACCCGTTACTCGTAGAGTAAAAGGGTATACTAGATTCGTCGGAAAGTATGTAACAGGCAGAAGGAAGCGTTTCCGACCCCACAAAGTATATATATTCTTGATCAGGATCACTAGCCGAGTCGATCTAGCCATGTCCGTCTGTCCGTCTGTCCGTCTGTCTGTCCGTCCGGATGAACGCTGAGATCTCGGAAACTATGGGAGCTAGGCTATTGAGATTTGGCGTGCAGATTCCTGAGCTTCTTACGCAGCGCAAGTTTGTTTCGGCACAGTGCCACGCCCACTCTAACGCCCACAAACCGCCCAAAACTGTGGCTCCTACAGTTTTGATGCTAGAATAAAAATTTTAACTGAAATGTATTGTTCTCATCAATACCTATCGATTGACCCAAAAAAAAGTTTGCCACGCCCACTTTAACGCCCACAAACCGCAAAAACCTGTGACGCCCACAATTTTCATGCTAGATAAAAAATTTTAACTGAAATGTATTGGTCTCGTCGATACCTATCGATTGATCCAAAAAAAAATTTTCCACGCCCACTCTAACGCCCATAACGCTTAAATCTGTATACCGCCGGTAGGTGGCGCATTTTAATCTCGCTTTGCTGCTTGCATATCTCCATATAGCTGAGTAACGGGTATCTGATAGTCGAGGTACTCGACTATAGCGTTCTTCCTTGTTTTTTTTGTGTAATATAATTTTTGTGTTTTGTTTTTTTAAACCGCCTTCAAGTCTTGCACGTATATATGTATATAAACCAATTATAAAATCTCCCAAAGCCCAGGATCCGGAGCGTCGACATCTCATCGCCCAGGATTAAAAAGAGGGTAAGTTTGTCGGAACACGGTTCCTTTTCTTATACATACATATATGTTGGATATGGTTACATTGAGGGATTTACAGCAACCTATTTAATTTCACATGGGGACACACTGTTCAGAGTTCCGCAACCTCAAGCATTCTTCATCAGCCAAAATCGCAAAAGAGTTCCTATCCCTTTCCATCAAAGTAATCTATATCCATCACCCTCTTTCATTAAAAATTACGCCTTATAAATGTAAGCTAGTCAGTTGATGTGGAAATTTTGTCAGAGGAAGTCGTGTCATCCATAGAGTGCGAAAGTCGTGAAGTTTAAATAAAATACCTTTTTGTTTCTTTAATTTACTTACTATACCCGAAATAAACATTTAAATTTGTAATACCCTACAAATTATTGGGGGCTCGTCCGGGATAAAGTAAAAGAACAAAGAGAAAACTGTGCGTTAACGCATCGAAAAACTGCCGCGACAAAGAACGAAGCAAAAGCTGAAAAGAAACAGTTTAAAGCGGGGGAAGTACCTGTTATAGAAACAATTGAAGCCGAGAAAATTCTGAACAGTTAAACAAATCGACTAGCAGATTTGTGTATTAGAGGAGTTTGAACGATTACGAAGACCACGAAAAAATTTCCAAAATTTGTGCAAAACTTGATTGCGTGAGTGCCCACAAAACTAACGCGCTAAAACCCGCAACGAAGTAATGTACGCAGTATAGAAAGAAAAGCAATTCTGATGAAACACGACGAAAAAAATTTCGACGACAATTTGATGCAGTGCCTGTGATCGAATTTTGACGACACGGTCGCAGGTGAAAACGAAGGTAGCCTATGAGAGGAGGACAACGAGAGGTGATCCTTGCAACGAAGGCGAGGGTGTTATTGGCGAGAGAAGAGAAGGACGACATACAGCAACGGAGTGGCCACTTGCTACTTTTGCTACAACAAAAGTTTCCCTGTGGCGAAAAGAGCAGCTGCAAGAACTTGCAAACGACGCAATTTGTAAAAAGTGGACGAGACGATCAAGCAGTGCGGTGTGTCGACATTGTTGAAGAGTACGAGCTGGAGAAGCTGAGTGGACTGGAATTGGCAAAAATTCAAACAGTTGTAGAAGACAGAAAAATCCAATTGGGCGTGGTGAGCGACTGAGGCGATTTCACATATTGAATCTGATTCGAACTTTTTTTGATCACACGAATTGTTTAACGTTAATTAAATTATTACTTTGTATCAAAATATTTAGATATTGAATTGTACCACTGTTTGTAAACGGCTTAAACGCATTACCATGGATGCTAGAACGATCCTCGCTATGACAGTGCCTCTTCTAAGGGCAAAGTTATCCGAACTAGGTTTGAATACAACTGGTAGAAAAGGAGCTTTGCAGGATCGGTTGTTCGATCATTATGGATTAGTTGTGGCTGACGATGAGGACGACGATGCTGATGAGGATGGTGCGAGTGTTAGTGGTTCTTCCAATTACCAAGAAGCGGTTCAACCTAGTAGCTCGAGATTTACCCTACGCGATATTCAGGACAGTGTATCATCATTTTCAGGCTCCGAACAAGAAGACGTCATTCACTGGCTGTCTGAATTCGATGACGTTGCAGTTACCGTGGGTTGGGATAATTTGCAGAAATTCATTTATGCTAAGCAACTTCTGATTGGAGCAGCGAAGCTTTATATCAAAAGTACAAGTGGAGTTAGGGGTTGGATTGAGCTAAAAAACGCGTTGAAGGAAGAATTCGGTAAAAAACTATGTTCGGCAGAGATACACAAGATTTTGCGCCAAAGGCAAAAACAACCAAAAGAGACATGCATCGAATATCTCTATAGTTTAATGGAGATCAGCAAACCGATAAATCTTGATGAGGAAAGTCTAGTATCGTACTTCGTAGATGGCATCCCAGATAGCAAGATCAACAAGGCAGGGTTGTATAGAGCGAAATCCATTAGGGAACTTAAAGAAGAAGTATTTATTTACGAAAAGATGAAGGGTAAGGGAAATTCTAAAGACAATTTTAACAGGGAATCGACAGGTAAACAGACTCAGAGCAATCTTTTAAGAAAATGCTTCAAGTGTAACAGCGAAGGCCATATCGCTAAGGATTGCAAGGGCGAAGTAATATGTTACAAGTGCAATAAGAAAGGACACATTTCTAAAAATTGCGATGAGAGGAAAGCAACTATTTCCATTAAGAAAGAGCTTGCAAACGTGCTGGAAGAGAAGGCTGCGAAGGGACTCATTTACAAAAAGATGAAAGCTGAGGGAGTGACATTCATAGCAATGATTGATTCGGGATGTGACTTGTGTTTAATGAGAGAGGACATTTTCAAAAGTTTTGACGGCTTGAAGCTAAAGCCAAAAGTTAAGCACCTGAGAGGTATCGGCAAGGGCGAACTTGTGACCGTAGGATGCTTCGACGTCGATCTTGAAGCAGATGGCGTATGCTTCTCAGTAACTTTCCATGTCGCTAAACAAAATGAACTCGAGTACGCTGCGATTGTGGGAAACGATGTTCTACAATCAGTCGACGTTATTTTCAGTTCCAACGGCGTCGAGTTCAGGGCAAAAGAGAGAGACTTTGCATCGACATTTAATGGAATGTGTGTCACAGAGATAGTCGAAGAAAGTTCTGTTCTTGATAAAATTAATTTATCTCACCTAGACGATAGCCAAAAGCTAAAGGTACAGCAGCTTGTTACAGAGTACAAGCCAATAAAATCGATAGAGTCTCCAGTAAGCATGAGAATCGTTTTGGAAGACGACATTCCTGTATATCAACGCCCAAGACGCACGTCATACGAGAGCAAGTGTTTCATAGAAAAGCAAGTGCAGGAGTGGTTGGCAGAGGGAATTATTGTACCCAGCTCCTCAGAGTATGCTTCGCCAGTGGTACTGGTAGCTAAAAAGGACGGATCCAGACGATTTTGTTGCGATTATCGTCGACTCAATCAAAAAATCAAGAAGGACAATTTTCCGATGAGTCTAATTGACGATGTTCTCGACAGGTTGCAGGGCTCAAAAATATTCACAACCCTGGACATGATGAACGGATTCTTTCATGTGCCGATTGAAGAAGAATCTAGGAAGTTCACAGCGTTCGTGACGCATAACGGGCAGTACGAACTTACTCATGTACCGTTTGGTATCTCAAATTCTCCTGCTGTTTTCTGTCGTTATGTCACGGCTACGTTGAGGGATCTCATTCAAGCGCAAACAATCGTTGTCTATATGGACGATATAATCGTGCCAACTAAGAACGAATCTGAAGGACTGAAGGCGTTGGAGAAAGTATTGAGCGTAGCTTCGAGGGCTGGATTACGAATCAAGTGGGAAAAAGCACAATTTCTCAAGAGCAAGATCAATTTCTTAGGCTACACTATTGAGAACGGAACTATAGCACCCACCAACGAGAAGATTAAAGCAGTCGTAAATTTTCCAATTTCTCAAAGCAGACAAGCTTTGCAGCGCTACTTGGGTCTGACGTCATACATGCGGCGCTTCATTAAAGACTACGCCCTCACAGCAAAACCTTTAAGCGACCTTCTTCGGATGAAAAGCAACAAAAAGGACAACAGAAATCTCACGTTGACAGAGCAAGGATTACTTTCGTTTAACCTCTTGAAACAGCTACTAGTGTCAGCACCAGTACTCAAACTGTTCGATCCGATAGCCACAACCGAAGTGCATACAGATGCAAGCAAGTATGGCTTTGGAGGCGTTTTAATGCAAAGAGACTCGGAGGATCAGCAGTTCCATCCTGTAGAGTTTATGAGCAGGAAGACAAACGGTTGTGAAGAAAAGTACAGTTCCTACGAGCTCGAGGTTTTAGCAATCGTAAATGCGTTGGAAAAATGGCGAGTTTACCTCCTTGGTAAACCTTTTACTGTGGTTACCGATTGCAACGCCTTCGCAATGACGATCAAGGAAGATGACCTACCACCAAGAGTTGCCAGATGGGCCATGGCTCTGCAAGAGTTTGAATTTAAGGTAGAACACAGGGCTGGAACCAAGATGAGGCACGTGGATGCATTAAGCCGATTGTCATGCTTTCTAATCGCAGATTCCACACAGTCACGTTTAGTGGAGGCACAGGACAACGATAGCTGGATAAAAGCTGTAAAATCCATATTAACCAACAACGATGACTACGAAGACTATTTCCTAAAACTCTCTGTTGTACACGGACGCGTTTTATATTTGCTCCTACATTTATTCGCCTAGTGTCTAAATTACCGATCTGATATATTCCCAAAGTTTCATTTTCAACTCGGTTGAGACCGCCGTTTGCATGCAATTTAGTTATTTGTGTTAAAACCATTATCTGTATTATTATATTGGATAATAGTTAAAGACGCGGGTGCTTTGTGCATTGTTGTTGTTTCTTATTTACAGTGTTGTTTTGGCGCTCTCTCGCACCGTTCGATCTGCTACATTCTCCCAACTTCAGTCACCGGCTCTCATTTTCGAGTTAACGGGTCTTTGCTGAATTGGTCTTACCGCTCTCTTTTCTTTTCTTTCCTCTGCGTTTTGCAAAGCCACACAGCTGTTTGTTGGCACTCATCTAAAGCTTCCTACTTTTTCTACTTTTTCTACATTCTACATTTAACTGACCTCAACTTGTAAACAATGTCTGCCTGCTGTGTTGTTGGTTGCCAATTTGTTGGTAAAATCACTTCTCGGCAGCCAATTGTTAGTTGCTGGTTATGTGAGAACATTGCGCACGCAAAATGTGCAGACTTTGGGCATAGTGCTGCCCAAATTGCTGATCGCACTAGATCTAATGCTAACCTGGACTGGACGTGCCCTACATGCCTACATATCAAAATCGATATAAGAGCATTTATGAGGCAAACGGAGCTGGAGTTCCAGGCATTACGTGCTGGATTTACGGACTTATTAAGTCGATTTAATGTTTGCGACTCGAACTTTAAAGGTCGGATTCTTCTAAGTCAATCTTCATTAAATATAAATCGTAGTCCTACACTGCCTAATGTTTCCTTACACGTTCCAGATCTCTCGACCAACCTCTCTCTTCCCAGCCCCACTGCAGGCTATGTGTCGTGCGACGAGGATGATCCCAATGGGATCGAGTCATCAACGAATGACCCCACGGGGCAATCGCTGCCAGATTCAGGGACTGTAGTTTCGCTTGAGTCATTAAGGCCTACTAACCGTTCGCCGGCTGTTGCCACTTCCGGGGCTCTGCCGCACCTTGTACTTCCTATAGCTAATACCCTCGCACCTCCTCCTGTCCCACTTACTAGCATGATCCCTAGGAAAAACACGCATAGCCCTGCTCTCTCTTCTCCGGTACCACTCACTGTCATGGTACCTAGGAAATCTATTTTTGTGTCTAGGTTGAATGCAGCAATAACAGTAAATGACGTTATGCATCATATTGTCACAAACCTCTCCCTTCCCAATCAAAATGGTATTGACATCACCAAATTTAATTTTAAACAGAAAAGAGATTACTCTTCATTTAAAATACTTGTTCAGGACGGGCTGTTCTCTAAACTTCTTTGCCCCAATTTTTGGCCTGCTGATATAATTGTCCACGAGTATATAAAAAAAAATAGCTCCCTTTCCATGACTTCTTTGTCGGCGCCCAGCTCTGATATAAATTCAAAAAACTAAATTTCCTAATTCACTATCAGAATGTTCGGGGGCTTCTTAGTAAACTCTCTACGCTTTATATAAATAGTTCAGTTTTTGAGGCCAATGTTATTGTACTCACTGAGACCTGGCTTAACCCATCCGTACACGATAGTGAGATTTTGTCTAATAACTTTTTTGTTTATCGGAAAGATCGTCAGACCCGTCGAGGAGGAGGCGTTCTTATAGGAGTCAAATCCAATTTAACTTCTGAGTTTGTTGATATTTCTGAATCATCAGGTATTGAATTTATTTCCGTAAAATTATCTTTCCCAAAAAGAAACATTTTTTTAACCTGCTCGTATATATCTCCCGGCTCTGAATTTAACGTGTATCTACTGCACCTGTCCGCCATACATTCTATCTCCTTGTTGCTTACTGAAACTGACCAACTTATTGTGCTTGGTGACTTTAATCTTCCCAATATCTCTTGGTTGGAGAGTAAGGACTCATTGGCAATGATTCCTAGGATGCAAAATGATTTTATTGATGGTCTTGTTGAACTATCTTTGCAGCAAGTTAACAGGATTCCCAATCATATTGGTCGTCTTCTTGACTTAATCTTTGTTTTTGATAGTAGCGATGCTGAAGTCAGTCGTATTTCGCCACTATCTTTACCTGAAGATTGTTATCATCCTACCCTTCAGCTCTGTATTAATGGATTTTTTAATAATCCTAGGACTGCAATAAATGTACAGCCTAGTTTGTGTTTTAAGAGGACTGATTACGGCAGACTAGTGGAATCTTTATCGACAGTAAGCTGGTCCTTTCTAGTTGACCTTCCTGTTGATGATGCAGTTAGGCACTTTTATGAGATCCTTTACCGTCTATTTGAAGAAAATGTCCCTCTTTCCTCCATGAAGAATTCTTACAGCTCTCCATGGTTTACCCGTCAATTATCTTATCTGAAGAATAAAAAAACAAGACTATTTAAACGTTTCAAAATATCCGGCTTACAGACAGACTTCACCAAATATAGCTCAGCTAAGGTGGAATTTGTCCAGTACAATACTGATTGTTACAAAAATTACCTGTCTCGTTGTAAGCGGGATTTCAAAAGCAATCCTAAGCTTTTCTTTTCTTTCGTCAATTCTAAACGAAAATCTAGCTGCTTCCCTCCCTCTCTCGTTCTCAATAATAAGGTAGCATCTGATGATAATGATATTTGCAACTTATTCGCAGACTTTTTTCAATCCACTTATACGAAATGCAATAATGTCATTATCAAAGATTATCCATACCCGCTACCTCATTTGAACTCTATCTTCAAACCAGTGATTGATGTATCTGATGTTCTTCAGAGTCTTAATACTCTCAAGCTCTCATTTTTTTGTTTCTTTAATTTACTTACTATACCCGAAATAAACATTTAAATTTGTAATACCCTACAAATTATTGGGGGCTCGTCCGGGATAAAGTAAAAGAACAAAGAGAAAACTGTGCGTTAACGCATCGAAAAACTGCCGCGACAAAGAACGAAGCAAAAGCTGAAAAGAAACAGTTTAAAGCGGGGGAAGTACCTGTTATAGAAACAATTGAAGCCGAGAAAATTCTGAACAGTTAAACAAATCGACTAGCAGATTTGTGTATTAGAGGAGTTTGAACGATTACGAAGACCACGAAAAAATTTCCAAAATTTGTGCAAAACTTGATTGCGTGAGTGCCCACAAAACTAACGCGCTAAAACCCGCAACGAAGTAATGTACGCAGTATAGAAAGAAAAGCAATTCTGATGAAACACGACGAAAAAAATTTCGACGACAATTTGATGCAGTGCCTGTGATCGAATTTTGACGACACGGTCGCAGGTGAAAACGAAGGTAGCCTATGAGAGGAGGACAACGAGAGGTGATCCTTGCAACGAAGGCGAGGGTGTTATTGGCGAGAGAAGAGAAGGACGACATACAGCAACGGAGTGGCCACTTGCTACTTTTGCTACAACAAAAGTTTCCCTGTGGCGAAAAGAGCAGCTGCAAGAACTTGCAAACGACGCAATTTGTAAAAAGTGGACGAGACGATCAAGCAGTGCGGTGTGTCGACATTGTTGAAGAGTACGAGCTGGAGAAGCTGAGTGGACTGGAATTGGCAAAAATTCAAACAGTTGTAGAAGACAGAAAAATCCAATTGGGCGTGGTGAGCGACTGAGGCGATTTCACATATTGAATCTGATTCGAACTTTTTTTGATCACACGAATTGTTTAACGTTAATTAAATTATTACTTTGTATCAAAATATTTAGATATTGAATTGTACCACTGTTTGTAAACGGCTTAAACGCATTACCATGGATGCTAGAACGATCCTCGCTATGACAGTGCCTCTTCTAAGGGCAAAGTTATCCGAACTAGGCTTGAATACAACTGGTAGAAAAGGAGCTTTGCAGGATCGGTTGTTCGATCATTATGGATTAGTTGTGGCTGACGATGAGGACGACGATGCTGATGAGGATGGTGCGAGTGTTAGTGGTTCTTCCAATTACCAAGAAGCGGTTCAACCTAGTAGCTCGAGATTTACCCTACGCGATATTCAGGACAGTGTATCATCATTTTCAGGCTCCGAACAAGAAGACGTCATTCACTGGCTGTCTGAATTCGATGACGTTGCAGTTACCGTGGGTTGGGATAATTTGCAGAAATTCATTTATGCTAAGCAACTTCTGATTGGAGCAGCGAAGCTTTATATCAAAAGTACAAGTGGAGTTAGGGGTTGGATTGAGCTAAAAAACGCGTTGAAGGAAGAATTCGGTAAAAAACTATGTTCGGCAGAGATACACAAGATTTTGCGCCAAAGGCAAAAACAACCAAAAGAGACATGCATCGAATATCTCTATAGTTTAATGGAGATCAGCAAACCGATAAATCTTGATGAGGAAAGTCTAGTATCGTACTTCGTAGATGGCATCCCAGATAGCAAGATCAACAAGGCAGGGTTGTATAGAGCGAAATCCATTAGGGAACTTAAAGAAGAAGTATTTATTTACGAAAAGATGAAGGGTAAGGGAAATTCTAAAGACAATTTTAACAGGGAATCGACAGGTAAACAGACTCAGAGCAATCTTTTAAGAAATGCTTCAAGTGTAACAGCGAAGGCCATATCGCTAAGGATTGCAAGGGCGAAGTAATATGTTACAAGTGCAATAAGAAAGGACACATTTCTAAAAATTGCGATGAGAGGAAAGCAACTATTTCCATTAAGAAAGAGCTTGCAAACGTGATGGAAGAGAAGGCTGCGAAGGGACTCATTTACAAAAAGATGAAAGCTGAGGGAGTGACATTCATAGCAATGATTGATTCGGGATGTGACTTGTGTTTAATGAGAGAGGACATTTTCAAAAGTTTTGACGGCTTGAAGCTAAAGCCAAAAGTTAAGCACCTGAGAGGTATCGGCAAGGGCGAACTTGTGACCGTAGGATGCTTCGACGTCGATCTTGAAGCAGATGGCGTATGCTTCTCAGTAACTTTCCATGTCGCTAAACAAAATGAACTCGAGTACGCTGCGATTGTGGGAAACGATGTTCTACAATCAGTCGACGTTATTTTCAGTTCCAACGGCGTCGAGTTCAGGGCAAAAGAGAGAGACTTTGCATCGACATTTAATGGAATGTGTGTCACAGAGATAGTCGAAGAAAGTTCTGTTCTTGATAAAATTAATTTATCTCACCTAGACGATAGCCAAAAGCTAAAGGTACAGCAGCTTGTTACAGAGTACAAGCCAATAAAATCGATAGAGTCTCCAGTAAGCATGAGAATCGTTTTGGAAGACGACATTCCTGTATATCAACGCCCAAGACGCACGTCATACGAGAGCAAGTGTTTCATAGAAAAGCAAGTGCAGGAGTGGTTGGCAGAGGGAATTATTGTACCCAGCTCCTCAGAGTATGCTTCGCCAGTGGTACTGGTAGCTAAAAAGGACGGATCCAGACGATTTTGTTGCGATTATCGTCGACTCAATCAAAAAATCAAGAAGGACAATTTTCCGATGAGTCTAATTGACGATGTTCTCGACAGGTTGCAGGGCTCAAAAATATTCACAACCCTGGACATGATGAACGGATTCTTTCATGTGCCGATTGAAGAAGAATCTAGGAAGTTCACAGCGTTCGTGACGCATAACGGGCAGTACGAACTTACTCATGTACCGTTTGGTATCTCAAATTCTCCTGCTGTTTTCTGTCGTTATGTCACGGCTACGTTGAGGGATCTCATTCAAGCGCAAACAATCGTTGTCTATATGGACGATATAATCGTGCCAACTAAGAACGAATCTGAAGGACTGAAGGCGTTGGAGAAAGTATTGAGCGTAGCTTCGAGGGCTGGATTACGAATCAAGTGGGAAAAAGCACAATTTCTCAAGAGCAAGATCAATTTCTTAGGCTACACTATTGAGAACGGAACTATAGCACCCACCAACGAGAAGATTAAAGCAGTCGTCAATTTTCCAATTTCTCAAAGCAGACAAGCTTTGCAGCGCTACTTGGGTCTGACGTCATACATGCGGCGCTTCATTAAAGACTACGCCCTCACAGCAAAACCTTTAAGCGACCTTCTTCGGATGAAAAGCAACAAAAAGGACAACAGAAATCTCACGTTGACAGAGCAAGGATTACTTTCGTTTAACCTCTTGAAACAGCTACTAGTGTCAGCACCAGTACTCAAACTGTTCGATCCGATAGCCACAACCGAAGTGCATACAGATGCAAGCAAGTATGGCTTTGGAGGCGTTTTAATGCAAAGAGACTCGGAGGATCAGCAGTTCCATCCTGTAGAGTTTATGAGCAGGAAGACAAACGGTTGTGAAGAAAAGTACAGTTCCTACGAGCTCGAGGTTTTAGCAATCGTAAATGCGTTGGAAAAATGGCGAGTTTACCTCCTTGGTAAACCTTTTACTGTGGTTACCGATTGCAACGCCTTCGCAATGACGATCAAGGAAGATGACCTACCACCAAGAGTTGCCAGATGGGCCATGGCTCTGCAAGAGTTTGAATTTAAGGTAGAACACAGGGCTGGAACCAAGATGAGGCACGTGGATGCATTAAGCCGATTGTCATGCTTTCTAATCGCAGATTCCACACAGTCACGTTTAGTGGAGGCACAGGACAACGATAGCTGGATAAAAGCTGTAAAATCCATATTAACCAACAACGATGACTACGAAGACTATTTCCTAAAACTCTCTGTTGTACACGGACGCGTTTTATATTTGCTCCTACATTTATTCGCCTAGTGTCTAAATTACCGATCTGATATATTCCCAAAGTTTCATTTTCAACTCGGTTGAGACCGCCGTTTGCATGCAATTTAGTTATTTGTGTTAAAACCATTATCTGTATTATTATATTGGATAATAGTTAAAGACGCGGGTGCTTTGTGCATTGTTGTTGTTTCTTATTTACAGTGTTGTTTTGGCGCTCTCTCGCACCGTTCGATCTGCTACATTCTCCCAACTTCAGTCACCGGCTCTCATTTTCGAGTTAACGGGTCTTTGCTGAATTGGTCTTACCGCTCTCTTTTCTTTTCTTTCCTCTGCGTTTTGCAAAGCCACACAGCTGTTTGTTGGCACTCATCTAAAGCTTCCTACTTTTTCTACTTTTTCTACATTCTACATTTAACTGACCTCAACTTGTAAACAATGTCTGCCTGCTGTGTTGTTGGTTGCCAATTTGTTGGTAAAATCACTTCTCGGCAGCCAATTGTTAGTTGCTGGTTATGTGAGAACATTGCGCACGCAAAATGTGCAGACTTTGGGCATAGTGCTGCCCAAATTGCTGATCGCACTAGATCTAATGCTAACCTGGACTGGACGTGCCCTACATGCCTACATATCAAAATCGATATAAGAGCATTTATGAGGCAAACGGAGCTGGAGTTCCAGGCATTACGTGCTGGATTTACGGACTTATTAAGTCGATTTAATGTTTGCGACTCGAACTTTAAAGGTCGGATTCTTCTAAGTCAATCTTCATTAAATATAAATCGTAGTCCTACACTGCCTAATGTTTCCTTACACGTTCCAGATCTCTCGACCAACCTCTCTCTTCCCAGCCCCACTGCAGGCTATGTGTCGTGCGACGAGGATGATCCCAATGGGATCGAGTCATCAACGAATGACCCCACGGGGCAATCGCTGCCAGATTCAGGGACTGTAGTTTCGCTTGAGTCATTAAGGCCTACTAACCGTTCGCCGGCTGTTGCCACTTCCGGGGCTCTGCCGCACCTTGTACTTCCTATAGCTAATACCCTCGCACCTCCTCCTGTCCCACTTACTAGCATGATCCCTAGGAAAAACACGCATAGCCCTGCTCTCTCTTCTCCGGTACCACTCACTGTCATGGTACCTAGGAAATCTATTTTTGTGTCTAGGTTGAATGCAGCAATAACAGTAAATGACGTTATGCATCATATTGTCACAAACCTCTCCCTTCCCAATCAAAATGGTATTGACATCACCAAATTTAATTTTAAACAGAAAAGAGATTACTCTTCATTTAAAATACTTGTTCAGGACGGGCTGTTCTCTAAACTTCTTTGCCCCAATTTTTGGCCTGCTGATATAATTGTCCACGAGTATATAAAAAAAAATAGCTCCCTTTCCATGACTTCTTTGTCGGCGCCCAGCTCTGATATAAATTCAAAAAACTAAATTTCCTAATTCACTATCAGAATGTTCGGGGGCTTCTTAGTAAACTCTCTACGCTTTATATAAATAGTTCAGTTTTTGAGGCCAATGTTATTGTACTCACTGAGACCTGGCTTAACCCATCCGTACACGATAGTGAGATTTTGTCTAATAACTTTTTTGTTTATCGGAAAGATCGTCAGACCCGTCGAGGAGGAGGCGTTCTTATAGGAGTCAAATCCAATTTAACTTCTGAGTTTGTTGATATTTCTGAATCATCAGGTATTGAATTTATTTCCGTAAAATTATCTTTCCCAAAAAGAAACATTTTTTTAACCTGCTCGTATATATCTCCCGGCTCTGAATTTAACGTGTATCTACTGCACCTGTCCGCCATACATTCTATCTCCTTGTTGCTTACTGAAACTGACCAACTTATTGTGCTTGGTGACTTTAATCTTCCCAATATCTCTTGGTTGGAGAGTAAGGACTCATTGGCAATGATTCCTAGGATGCAAAATGATTTTATTGATGGTCTTGTTGAACTATCTTTGCAGCAAGTTAACAGGATTCCCAATCATATTGGTCGTCTTCTTGACTTAATCTTTGTTTTTGATAGTAGCGATGCTGAAGTCAGTCGTATTTCGCCACTATCTTTACCTGAAGATTGTTATCATCCTACCCTTCAGCTCTGTATTAATGGATTTTTTAATAATCCTAGGACTGCAATAAATGTACAGCCTAGTTTGTGTTTTAAGAGGACTGATTACGGCAGACTAGTGGAATCTTTATCGACAGTAAGCTGGTCCTTTCTAGTTGACCTTCCTGTTGATGATGCAGTTAGGCACTTTTATGAGATCCTTTACCGTCTATTTGAAGAAAATGTCCCTCTTTCCTCCATGAAGAATTCTTACAGCTCTCCATGGTTTACCCGTCAATTATCTTATCTGAAGAATAAAAAAACAAGACTATTTAAACGTTTCAAAATATCCGGCTTACAGACAGACTTCACCAAATATAGCTCAGCTAAGGTGGAATTTGTCCAGTACAATACTGATTGTTACAAAAATTACCTGTCTCGTTGTAAGCGGGATTTCAAAAGCAATCCTAAGCTTTTCTTTTCTTTCGTCAATTCTAAACGAAAATCTAGCTGCTTCCCTCCCTCTCTCGTTCTCAATAATAAGGTAGCATCTGATGATAATGATATTTGCAACTTATTCGCAGACTTTTTTCAATCCACTTATACGAAATGCAATAATGTCATTATCAAAGATTATCCATACCCGCTACCTCATTTGAACTCTATCTTCAAACCAGTGATTGATGTATCTGATGTTCTTCAGAGTCTTAATACTCTCAAGCTCTCATTTTTACCGGGTCCTGATAGAATACCAAGTTGTATACTTAGGAATTGTTCATCTTATCTTGCTCTTCCCTTAACATTGATATTTAATCTGTCCCTAAGTCAATGTAGATTTCCATCCATATGGAAGGAATCCTTTATTATCCCATTGTTTAAAAAAGGGAACAAGTCTGATATCTCAAACTATCGCGGTATTGCCAAACTCAGTTCTATTCCTAAACTTTTTGAAAAAATTATTACCTGTCAGTTGCAGCATCATTGCAGGTCTATTATTTCACCTTGTCAGCATGGCTTCACTAGATGTCGCTCTACTTCTACAAACCTACTTGAATTTACAGTCTCGATCATGCTTTCGTGGAGTGCAGACGCGTTTTTGCATCGCTGCGAAATTCCCTGTGAAGAGTCTATGGACAAGTCCACCTCCGTGGCAAAACCTACTTTTTTTGTGAATCCGACTTCTAAAGTCGCGGTGTCAGTGCTTCTATGCTCCGTTAGTTGTGCCTTGTCGCGAAAACAAAACAAGTGGAACAGAAATTAAAAACTAACAGTTGTATTTGTTGTACGTACAAATCACCGCTAGTTGGTTCAAATTCGAATTCGAAATATATTTGAATTCGAAATATATTTGAATTAGTTTTTTTTTTTTTTCCAAATAAAAGAAAAATAATTTTGAATCTGTTCGCCTCTCGGTGGGTTCGAGCCGGGTACCGCCCGATTGCGGGACTTGCACCTTACCCACTAGGCCACGATCGCCTCAAAGCAGGCTGGTCAAAGGCCTTCTGTATACCATAAGTCGATAAAGCAGTGCACACCAGTGCCTAATAGCAAAAAATGGCTGGTCTTTCAGACTCCGAAGATGAGCTAAGCATCCGAAAAACTGTGGCCTTACAACAGAAGAAAATGAGTGATGCACTTAATTGCTCATTAACCAAATTTAGTCGCCTATATAATGCCACGTCTCACATCAACCCACCTGTACCAACCAATGAAGTTGATCCGGAACTAGCAGCCATAAATGCCGAGGATGAGGACTGGTGGACTCCAAGTTCGGTAAACAGCAAACGCCGTCTTGACTCCAGATCACCGAATTCAGTCACTAAAATAATAAGAAACTCCAATAGCCCAAAAAAGAACGTCTCTGCTAACCGCTTTTCAGAACTGTCGAACATGGACATAGACGTGGAAGCTTCTCAAACGGTCAGCCCCTACGACACTGAAAAAGCCAGTACTTCTACCAGCAACAACAACGTAGTCAACACTAATGTTGGCAACAACCCCGCCAGCAACAATAAGATTCATAGCCAACCGTCTGGCAGTCAGGTACAATTACCCTCCCACAAACCACCCCCAATTGTGGTCGATCACTGTGAGAATCTGAATGGACTTATTAGATCCACTGACAAGATTGTTGACCCGTCCAAGTACTCCCTGAAATGCCACCCGAACAACTCTGTTTCTATTCTGGCTGCAGATCCAGATGCATACAGAGCGATAACCAAGTCTCTAACCCTTAAAAAAGTGCCATTCCATTCGTGGCAGCTAAAAGAAGAGAGATCCTATCGAGTAGTCATCCGTGGTGTTCATCATTCCATCCCGGATGAAAACATTAAGGAAAGTCTTACCTTGACTGGCCACAAGGTTCGATTTGTGAATAGACCCAGAAGCCGCTTCGACAAGACCAAGTTCGTGAATCTAGTCTTTGTAGAATTAGAACCGGCTGCAAATAACAAAGAAATTCACGAAATTAAGACACTTTGTCGGCAACGGGTTCAAGTTGAACTCCCCTATAAAAAGGATGATGTCGTCCAATGCCACCGCTGTCAAGCATTTGGACACACTAAAAATCATTGCCAAAAGCTATCCAACTGCGTCAGATGTGGCCTACAACACGGTTTGGAGGCCTGCGTAAAGGATGTTCACCCAGTTAAGTGCGTAAACTGCGGCGGAAACCATACAGCAAGCTATAAAGGCTGTGTCGTCTATCAGCAAGTTGCATATCGACGAAAAAGTATCGCATCCCATCGTAGCACTGTTCCCCAACAGTCAAATAATTCGAATGTTCGGTCAAACTTTGTGGGTCAGAACTCCTACGCAAACGCCGTCCGTGGTCAAGTTAGTCGTCCCCAGCACCAACAAGCCCCTATGACTTTCCCACAGAGTCAACAGTTTCCTCCACTGGGCAGCAACAATCGAAAGCAAAGTCAGCTACACCATCAAGTAGTACCACCTCGGCAGCAGCAGCAGCTATCACAGCAACAACAAAGGCCTCAACAACAGCAACAACAGCCAAGTCACCAGCAGCAGTCTTCCCCCCAACAACCGCGACGCAGCTCGCAGCAGATGATCAACGACCAGCAATGGCAGCGCCAGGAGCAAATGTTTTTGCAATCTAACCAAAATCTGTCGGTCCTCGTCGCTCAGATGGACAAGCTGTTCCAAATGATGGTGTCTATGATGGGACTTGTCTCAAAACTTTTGCCTCTGAATTCTCCTGCAACTGCTCAAGCATTCGCTGAGCTTCTCCCAGTCAATGTTGCACAACCATGAGTCAAATCGGCCTCAACATTGGTGTGTGGAACGCTGACGGACTTGCCAACAAAGCCCTTGAGCTTGAGCTCTTTGTAAAATGTCATAATATTGACATTATGTTGGTTAGTGAAACACACTTCTGCTCGAGGTCGTACTACAAGTTGCACGGATACGATATACATCAAGCAACCCATCCGGGTGATCGGAAACGCGGTGGCTCTGCAATTTTAATTAAATCCTGCCTTCAATGTTACCAGTTTTATAGTCTACAAAGCCCAAATGTTCAATGTGTCGCCGTCAAAGTTAAAACAGACCTTGGTGAAACAGCTATTGCGTCTATCTATTGTCCACCAAATTTTCAATGTACTGCTGACGACTTTGAAAAACTCTTCGACGATCTGGGAACAAATTTCATAATCGCAGGCGACTGGAACGCTCACCACCGTCTCTGGGGATCCCGTAACTCAAGCACCCGCGGGAGAGCACTAGCTGACTATATTCAAAGATCAAATGTCCAGGTCCTTGCAACCGGAGGGCCTACACACTATCCGTATAGTCAAAGAACGCCAACCGCCATTGACTTTGCTGTCTACAGAGGGATTCGGCCCGAGAGTCTCTCCATCTCAGAAAGTCTTGAACTAAGCTCTGATCACATCCCATTGATAGTGAAACTAAGAGTCGCTGCGCAAAAAACTTCCCGACGGCCTTGCATCCTTCCTCGGAATGCGAGCCTCCCACGCTTTCAAGAAGCAGTCAACCGGCTAGTTAACCTAAATATGGTGTTACGCTCTCCTGACGCCATCAACGACGCCGTCGAGCTATTTGTCCGGAACATCCATATCGCTGCCGATTCCTCAACCTCAAGCTCAAGCCCCTCCAGTCCACCTCAGGCTCCCTTAAAACCTGAGATTATGGATCTGGTAAGGCTGAAACGCTCCCTACGTCGCAGATATATGAGATCTCAAGATCCTGTCGACAAAAGTGCATATCGACGAGCGGAGGATGATCTTAAAAAGCTTCTTTATGAAACCAAACGGAAATACTTTGATGAGATGCTCCTGAATGCTGACCCCACCAAACCTTACGGCTTTAACCTCTGGAAATGCACACGGAATATGAAACGACAGCCCCTACGAAAGATCCCCATAAAGAAATCTGATGACACATGGTGCAGGTCCGACTCAGAAATTTCTTTAGCTTTTGCAGACGAACTTGAAAGACGCTTCCAGCCATTTGAACTCGCGAGCCGCGAGGATGTTGAAGAAACTCTTGCCTTCCTTGATGCCCCTTCCCCGGATGCCTTGCCGATTCAACACGTGAGCCCAGAAGAAGTGTATCTCCATATCCAAAAGCTTCATCCTAGAAAAGCGCCGGGCTTTGATGGCATTGATAGCAGAATCGCCAAGGCCTTGCCTAAAAAGGGAATCCTGTTCCTTGTTCTCTTGTTTAACTCAATGCTACGTATCCACCACTTTCCCTCTCAATGGAAGTGTGCTGTGATAACGATAATACCAAAACCAGGAAAACCGGAGAACCTTGTTCAGTCTTACCGACCGATAAGCTTGCTACCCACATTCTCTAAAATATTCGAAAGAATATTTCTTAGCAGAATCATGGGAGTAAGAAGCGTGCAGGATGCCATTCCCGACCATCAGTTTGGTTTTAGGCATCATCATGGAACCCCAGAGCAAGCGCATCGAGTTGTCCAGCACATTTTAGATGCTTTTGAAAACAAGCAATACAGCTCTGCAATTTTTCTCGATGTTAAGGAAGCTTTCGACCGCGTGTGGCACGATGGCTTACTGTATAAGTTGAAGTCCCTACTCCCGACTAGCCAGTTCCTCTTACTAAAATCATACCTGCTTGACCGAAGTTTCATGGTCGAGGTGAGAGGGGAAAGGTCAACAATCAGAATTGTTCGAGCTGGCGTTCCTCAGGGAAGCGTTCTGGGCCCTGTTTTGTACACTCTGTTCACTTCAGATCTGCCGTGTCCTAACAAGCCGGGCACGATTCTGGCTACATACGCTGACGACACGGCCTTTATTGCGAACGCCTCTTGCCCAATCGAAGCGTCAAGGATTACCCAGGAATTCCTCGACTCTTACGGGAAGTGGACAAATAGGTGGAACATATCCATAAATGGAAAAAAGTCGCAACACTGCAATTTCACCTTGAGAGGAAAGATCCTTCCCAGAGTAGAGCTTCTGGATATCACCATACCACAATCACCCCATGCGCAATATTTGGGTTTGATCCTGGACAAGCGGCTCACCTGGAAGCAGCACACTACCAAAGTAGCAGCTTCATGTAGAGCTAAGCTGAGAAAACTGAACTGGTTGCTTAAGCCAACGAGCAAGCTCAGCCTTGGCAACAAAGTCTTGCTGTTCAAAGCAATTGTGGTGCCCTCAATGACGTATTGCATCCAACTGTGGGGCATGGCTTCAGACTCGAACGTCATGAAAGTCCAAAGGGTCCAAAACCGTGCGCTGCGCATGATTGCAGACGCGCCGTGGTACATCAGGAATGACGCCCTAACAAATGACCTTCATGTTCCCTCAGTCAGGGAGCAGATAAACCGGCACTCTAGTCGGTACAATGATCGGCTCACTGCACACGAAAACCACCTAGCAGCTTTCTTGGCCCACCCAAGGACTAGAAGAAGATTAAAGCGAAGGCACCCCGGTGATCTCTGGACAAGAGGACGTCAGGTCTCTCGAGTCCTAAAGCAATAAAATTGTTTTTGTTCATTTATTGTAAATATTGTTAATCACCTTTTCTGTTATGTATCCACGTTATTATTTCTCTTCGTACACAACGTTTTATAGCCATTAGGTTGGCTGATCAACGTTAAATAAATGAAATTTGTTATACTAAAAAAAAAAAAAAACTTGAATTTACGTCTTTAATCACTAGAAGTTTTCTGACACATCATCAAACTGATGTGATTTATACCGATTTCTCTAAAGCTTTTGATTCAGTGAACCATAGGATTCTTATTTATAAATTGTCCCTTTTAGGTTTTCCGCCCAACCTACTAGAGTGGATACTTTCCTACCTTTCTAATAGAACTCAAATGGTCTGTTTTAATAATAAAATTTCCAAAATAATTAATGTTACTTCTGGAGTGCCACAGGGTAGCCACCTGGGACCTTTACTTTTTGGCTTAATGATTAATGATCTACCTTATGTTATAAAATCGTCAACTGTTTTAATGTATGCAGATGATGTCAAGCTATGTTTGTCCATGTGTTTACCTAATTCATATAATGACCTTCAATTAGATCTTGATTGTTTGTATACGTGGTGCATGATTAACAAGTTGAATTTGAACTATTCTAAATGTAACTTTATGACCTTTTATCGTAGTAGTCCATCTCTGTATTCTTATTGTATCGGTAATAACGCCCTTGAACGTATTTCTTCTGTTCAGGATCTTGGCGTTCTATTTGATCATAAACTTAGTTTTAAAGACCATATATCTACTATAACTAACAAAGCCAGAAGTCTCCTGGCGTTTATGAAGCGCTGGTCAAGGGAGTTTGATGATCCATACACAACAAAGCTTTTGTATGTTTCTCTTGTTCGTCCCTCAATGGAATATTGCTCGTGTATATGGTCACCTCAAATTAGCTGTTACCAAAATATGTTAGAGTCCGTTCAAAAACAATTCCTTTTATTTGCTTTGAGAAGTTTAAGCTGGGACACAGGAAGTCGATTGCCCTCTTATCATGCGAGGTTGCGCCTGCTGGACTTACCAACCCTGAACCATCGTAGAAAGTGTCATGGAGTTATGTTTTTGCATAAATTAATTAATGGTGATGTTGACTCTCCCTTCCTTCTTAGTTCCCTCAACTGGAATGTACCCTGTAGAACAGTTCGTCGTTTTCGTCCGTTGTCCCTGCCAATTTGTAGATCCAATTATGCCCTTCATGATCCTTTTCGGGTTCTTTGTGACGACTATAATGCACTGTGTCACGTCTTACTGTTTGATAGCCCTAATGCAACTAATTATGATAAACTTATGTATTTTCTATCTTCCAATAATTTGTAAATTTCTATGTTACTAGCCATTCTATGTGAGCATGTATTTTAAACTGTCTATTTTTATGTCGTCTTTTTCCATGTCCGCGATTTCGTTTACTTGCCCAAATCGGTTTAGGGCTCCGCGCGTAACAAGCATTGCTTGGTGTCGTAAGGGCCACTTGTTGGTACTGACCATAGTGCATCAACGTCCAAGAATAAAAAATAATTTCCTGTACAAGGACGCAGTTCTTGAGCTGTTAGTTGTTCCTAATTCAATGGAAGAGGAAATTATCAGCGTAGCACACAAGGAGGGCCACTTCGGTATAAAGAAGACTCGCGATATTCTGGAAAAGTCGTATTATATCCCTGGAATTAAACAGAAGGTAGAACGAGTTGTCAAAGCATGCGTGGAATGCCTGATCATCGACTCCAAGCGTGGAAAAAAGGAAGGGTTACTCAGTCCCATTGACAAGGCTCAGGAACCTCTCGGAACCTATCATATCGACCACGTTGGACCCCTCACCGACACGAAGAAACGCTATAACCACATTTTGGCTGTCGTGGATGGATTTTCCAAGTTTGTTTGGCTTTATCCAACAAAGTCGACTGGAACCGAAGAAGTCTTAGAAAAACTGGAAAAGCAAGCATCAGTTTTTGGCAATCCTCGCCGAATAGTTACTGACAGGGGCACCGCTTTTACTTCAGGACTCTTTAACGAGTACTGCAACCGTGAAGGAATCCAGCTTCTACACATCACCACAGGCGTACCCAGAGGTAACGGCCAAGTGGAAAGAGTTCACAAAATTGTCATCCCGATGCTCAGCAAAATGTGCCAGGAAAACCCTCTGAATTGGTATCGTCACGTAGATAGAGTTCAGCAGATAATTAACAACACTCCACCTCGAACAACTAAGTACAGTCCGTTCCAAGTCTTGACCGGATTGAATATGAGAAAGAGGGACGACGAATTCTCGAAACTTTTTGAAAACTTAGAAATAGAAGAACTAAATGACGAACGTGAAGAGATACGAAAGAAAGCTCAGCAAAATATAGAGAAAGTCCAGCAAGAAAACAGAAAGAGTTTTAACGAAAAAAGGAAGGTAGAAACTGAATATGCTGTAGGTGAATTGGTTGCCATAAAAAGAACACAGTATGGAACTGGAATGAAACTCCGTCCAAAATTTTTCGGCCCATACAAAGTAACTAAAAAACTTAATCACGGACGCTATGAAGTAAAGAAAGAAGGCAATCAGGAGGGACCAAATATTACTACAACAGCAGCCGAATATATGAAAAAATGGGGTTCATTCAGGGGCGAATGAAGATTCAGGATAGCCGATTGTGGGATATGGATACATTGAGGGATTTACAGCAACCTATTTAATTTCACATGGGGACACACTGTTCAGAGTTCCGCAACCTCAAGCATTCTTCATCAGCCAAAATCGCAAAAGTGTTCCTATCCCTTTCCATCAAAGTAATCTATATCCATCACCCTCTTTCATTAAAAATTACGCCTTATAAATGTAAGCTAGTCAGTTGATGTGGAAATTTTGTCAGAGGAAGTCGTGTCATCCATAGAGTGCGAAAGTCGTGAAGTTTAAATAAAATACCTTTGTTTCTTTAATTTACTTACTATACCCGAAATAAACATTTAAATTTGTAATACCCTACATATATATATATATATCCGTGCGCCATGATTACATCAGAAGCTTTAGCAAAAACAATAGACACGGATCCACAATTTAACGTAAGAATTTTATTCTTGTTATCAAAAGCGACCCTACCAATAACAGTGAATGAATTGGAATACTTATATATTGAGACCTTCCGTCTAGATTTTTCACCACTTGTCCACTGCAATAAAACACAAAAAGCTATCATTATCTCTACCGTTCCAACGGTCATTGTTCTCTCCCGTCTGGATAAGAATTTGTTTTTGGGCAATATTAATACTTTCCTAGTTAAGACAAAGAATTAATCTGTTAGGAATGCATGTAATAATGTATAATATCCACATATAATAATTGTTTAATATATATAATCATTTAGATATACTTTTCTTTTTATACCTTTTTTATACATAATAATCAAATGTTAATTTTTCAGCGGCGAGTATCAGCCTTGTAATTGTATGTACAAATGCAAGTGCCCTCTGAGCGACGTTTGTAGTCGTGAATGGTCAGCATTTTGCTGATGTGTGCACCTTCACAGGTGGTAAAATCGATACTCTCCGCTAAAACAATAATTGTCAATTAATTTAATTCCTATATGAAGTAGCAAATATTATGTTATTCAACACCGGCGCACGCCGACCTAAATATTATTTAATAAATTTATAATGTGAAACAGAATTCGAGACATGGTGTGCTAGAACTCTTACAAAGGGGATGTGTTGACGCGAGGAGTGGACTAGGGCAAGAACAATGACATAACTTTCGACGGACAACCTTGACAATAGGGGATCGTATTGCGCGGCCGGCGACGATCCATTGGCACACGAATGTGTGAAGGGGAGGGAATATGGCCAAAACACAGCCCGATCGTATTACGATCAAGCGACAGCTTGTTGGGCAGTGTGAACTGATGACTGATGAACTTGATGACTAATATTATTTTCCAGGCACTTTTAATATTTATTCTCGTTATGTTGGAGAGGAGAGAGGCTTACCAAAATCCCACGACCCGAATCCCACGGGCCATAATATGCCCACGTAACAGAATTGGCGCCCAACGATAGGACATTTCATATTCCTTAAGGAATTTTACCAGGGTCCACAATCTCGGTACCTGCGGTATCGGAGTGGATGTACCTAGGGATGGCATGGCTTTCATCTTTATTTGCCATGAGTAGTTTGACTGTTTTATAGAGCAGGGAACTTAAATAATTTTAGATATGCGCATACCTATTTTGTCCTTAAATTAGTAACTTTAAGTCCCCAACTTCTGTGACTGTCCGTGCTGAGAGGCCTCGCAATCAGAACTTTGTCGCAGAATAGAGGCTTGACTTTAAAAAGTTTTAACCCTGTTTTGTTCATGGACAAATTTACCAGGATTTCCTTAAAACAAGAACTATGAGTTATCCTTTTTATAATACTAGACCTACAACTAAGTGCCGACCGACTATTTGTTGAAATTAACGTAGATACAATTTATAGGTGCTTTCTGGCCGACGCCCCACGACGTACTAGGCATTTGTCCGGTTGTTTCATTGGTTCGAGTCTTTGCGGTTCCCCTGGACATATTTGGGCGATGGACGATTTTTAGTTTCTCTGGCCGACGCCCCACAACGTATTAGGCTAGTTGGTCAGGTCGTTTGCTTGGTTCGAGTCCAGAGAAATAGGAGACGGTTGTGGAGCCCGAGAATGATCGGTCAAATAACTTGTTTTCCGACGACTGGCGGGAGGGGGTTTTTGGACAGATCCCTTATCTAAACACAGCCAGTTTCCGTTTGGAGCATTTGAGCTGAATAGAAAGGGAAAGTAAGGTCATGCTAGCTTAGCG
The DNA here is from genome assembly GCF_043229965.1 of Drosophila suzukii. Lineage (NCBI taxonomy): Eukaryota > Metazoa > Arthropoda > Insecta > Diptera > Drosophilidae > Drosophila > Drosophila suzukii. The sequence goes on along the minus strand of NW_027255896.1, from coordinate 28,434,541 downwards.
GAACCGCGTTGTGTAGAAGCGGCTAACACCCATAGTTAGGGAAATTTATTTTGTTTTTGCTTGGGGATTAAATATCGGACGGTTCTTGACCGAAGAGAAACTTGAGAAGCGGAGAGAAGCACCCCCCAGTTGATAAACATTCTTATTGTCGACTTAATCAGCGTTTACGTCGCTGACCGGGTATTTTGAAAAGAATCACGTAAAGCTTTTATACCAATTGAAATAGAGGGAAGACAAATTTTAGTGCATTTATTAATCAGCACAAAGTGACAATCTATAAAAGAAAGCGGAGGCCTTTAAAGAAGGTCCAATCATATAAATGAAGGGGGCCAAGAAGAAGGTCCTATTCCAACCCAGCACCGGAAAAGTGACCAGAGCAAAACCACGCGGAGACAACCACCAACCCCGGAGTGCGAGCGCGCCAAGGCTAGGAGATTCACCTGAAAGAGAGCCGTGGGAGCGCGCACAGAATCAGCCAGGACAGGTAGATACTCTGTCTGAAGAAAACAATTTGGACCAATATACTGAAATGGAAGGAGCCGCCGGTGGGGAGAATCTACCCCTAGGACCGCCGAAAGGAAGATCAAGTATGCTTCCCCAATTTCAGAGGCATGAGGAGGACAACTTAGAGGCTGCCGAGCGACGTGAACAAAGATTGATGGAGCTCTTGAGGCAGAGCAACGAAATGCAGCGTGGAATGAGTGCCCAGATAGAAGCGCTGAAAGCACAGAACAGAAGGGACTGCCTTCGCCGCCCCGTACTGTTCCGAATCCAACGGACGGCTTTTTGAGATACCAAGAAACCCCGACTCTGGAACCGGTAACACAGGACGTGCTCAATAGCCAGATGCACCGGTTAAGAACACCCAGGCGGATGGACACCCCATCACACAGGCAATTCAGAACAAACGAGAGGGAGTCGAGTCACCAACTGCATCCAGAGATCGATCGGAACTCATCATTTCAGGGACCGAGACCAAAAGATGTCAGATTAGACAGATGGAACCTAAAGTTCGATGGAAGCGGACGCGGCATGACAGTTGAGAGTTTCCTATTCCGCGTGGACCGATTGCAAGAATTGTATGACCTCAGCCGTCAACAAGTCTTTCGTGAATTCCATCTTCTGCTGGCAGGTGCACCCACGAAATTGTATTGGCAGTTAATGGAGGACAAGGCCGAAGACTACGATTTTGACTACTACTCATTGACCCAAGAAATGAGACGGCCATTTTCCACTACCGGGAGTGACCCTATGAAAGTCAAGGAACTAATGGAAAGGAAGCAAGGGCCACACGAAACCTTTAGCGATTATGTCTCGGATATGCATAACTTGCATTTCAAGCTCAAGCACAAAATCGCTGAAGATGAATTCGTTGAGCTCTTAAAGGACAACATGAACTTCCAGATGGGGGGATTGCTGCTATCATCCCCAATAACCTCATTAGCGGAGCTCAAAAGAGAGGGTCTCAGAGTTGATCGCTGGTTGAGAAACACAGGAAGAAACATGCGCAGCCGAGCTGCAGTCAACGAAATAGAGGAATTCTAGACACTGGAGGACTTGCCGGACGCGGTCACGGTGGAAGAATTCAACCGGCAGCGGAAAGATACGCGAGGGCGTTACGAGGATGGACAAGGATGCCTAGGCCCATTACACGCGCTGGTGTGTTAAGTGTGGCAAAGGAGCAGACTTCTACAGGAAGCACCCTTCGAAGGAAGAATCCTGCCCGAGTTCCACGATGCCACCTGCAGGTTCTGCGAGAAAGTCGGGACGGATGCAGATGCTAACCCAGCGGCTTTTGCGCGGAGTCCGTCAGGCAAGACCGGGATAGCCGGGCGGACCAGGACCAACCCTTTCCGGTAAAAACACCGAAGCCCAACCAAATCTCCCCCCATAAGAGCCTAGAACAACGAGAGAGGGAGTACGAACTTGCTCGTGAACGTATCTTCAATGGCTCGGAAGATGCAGACAGCGAGACACGAACAACACGGAAAATACTAAAATTATATGATGCCCGAGCAGACTATCGCCGGCTCAAGCAAAAGGTGGTGGACACGGTGGTGAGCTTGCAAAATGACAACCGTTTCTTTGCCAAAACGAAGGTCGATGGAGAAGAGATACTCGCCTTACTGGACACAGGCGCCAGTGCGTACTGTATTGGCAGAGGAGCGCACGCTTTCTTAAAAAACCGGACGAGACCGATAAGGAAGCTAAGTGAAGAATGTGTACGCACAGCCAGCGGTGGTGAAACCCAAGTAACTGGAGCCATAACGTTACCCGTGGAATGGGAAGGAGAAACCAAGGACCTAGAGTTTTTGATAGTGCCAGGTCTGACACAACGATTTTATTTCGGAATTAATTTCTGGGATACGTTCGGCCTCACATTCCTCGGTAAAGACGCGAGGTTGCCGCCGTTGAAACAACTCCGGATTTCGACCTTATGACCGGCGACCTAGACATGAACAATACGCTCAAGCCCGAGACCGCCTATACCCCACATCAGCTTACCCCAGAACAAGATTGTAAGCTGCAGCAAGTGATAGACACATACCCTTCTTGTCTAGAAAAAGGATTAGGAAAGACCAGCTTAGAGCAACATATAATTGAAGTGATCAACGAGAACCTACCAATCAAGCAGCGACATTACCCGATATCCCCAGCCAAACAGAAGCTGGTGTACGCCGAGCTAGATCGCATGTTAGGTCTAGGCGTGATCGAAGAGAGCAATAGTAGCTGGAGTTCACCGGTAACACTGGTGCAAAACGAGTCGAAAAATCGCCTTTGCCTCGATGCGCGTAAAGTAAATTCCCGGACGATCAAAGATGCGTATCCACTACCACATATCGAGGGTCTGTTGAGTCGACTACAGGAAACGTATTACATTTCCGCAATTGATTTAAAAGACGCTTCTTGGCAAATACCTCTCGGAACCAAAAGCAGAGAGAAAACCGCGTTTACAGTGCCCGGCAGGCCACTGTATCAGTTTACAGTCATGCCGTTCGGCTTGTGCAATGCCGCGCAGTGAATGTGCCGACTAATGGATAAAGTTATACCAGCGGCGCCAGCGAAAATGTATTTGTGTATCTGGATGACTTACTGGTCTGTTCACCTACATTTGAAGCCCACATTGATATGTTGAGCCAGGTCAGTGCCTGCTTACAGCGGGCAGAGCTAACGATAAATGTAGACAAGAGCAAGTTTTGCTACAGCCAGGCAAGATATTTAGGATATGCAGTTGGGGGAGGATGCATCCGAACGGATGAAGCGAAAATACAATGATCCAGGAATTTCCCCAGCCTAGCTCCGCCAAACAAATGCGGAGGTTCCTGGAAATGGCAGGCGGGTACAGGAGGTTCATCAAAAATTACGCCCAGACAGCGGCACCGCTTCCCGACTGTTTGAAGAGAGACCGCATAAAGAAGTTTGAATTGTCAGAAGAGGCAATTAAGGCGTTTGAACTTTTAAAAACCAGCATGGCAACAGCACCGGTACTCGTCACCCCGGATTTTAAGAAACCATTTACCATCCAATGTGATGCCTCAAACACTGGAGTGGGGGGAGGTTTGTTCCAAACCGATGACGAGGGCGGAGAACATCCAATCGCCTATATGTCAGCCAAATTGAACAAAGCACAGCGGAATTACAGCATAACGGAGTTGGAGTGCTATGCCGCTATCCTCAGCATTACCAAATTCCGTGCCTACGTAGATGGGATGCCCTTCAAAGTGATCACTGACCACGCTATTCTAAAATGGCTGATGAGTCAGAAAGACTTATCAGGCAGGCTTGCGCGATGGAGTCTGAAGCTACAAGCGTTTGACTTCACCATAGAACACAGAAAAGGGTCACTAAATGTAGTCCCAGATGCTCTCTCACGAGTTCATATGGACGAGCTACAGAAGGCTGGTGCGGAAGAACTGGACATACACATCAACCTCGATTCGACAGTGTTCCAGTCATCGGATTATGTCAACCTAGTGCAGGCGGTGGACGAAAATTTAGGTAAAAGTCCAGACCTTCAAACATCAGAAGGCTATGTATATAAACGGATGGGGTTCTGCCTAAACGACGCTGTGGATGAAGCCCGAGCATGGAAGCTCTGGGTTCCCGCCAAGCTGCGTCCTGATTTAGTCTGGAGAGCACATCATGCCATAACCGCAGGGCATGGGGGGTTGCACAAATCACTAGCCAAATTGAGACAGTTTTACTATTGGCCAGGCATGGCTGTAGACGTCCAAAAAGTAGTGAAGGAATGCGAGGTCTGTAAGATCACCAAGACCGCCAACAAAAATGACCGACCACCCATGGGAGAACAGCGGGTTACGGAGCGGGCTGGCCAAAGGTTGTTCATCGACTTTATGGAACCACACCCGAGGACCAAAGCTGGGAACTCGGTGATTGTTGTATGCCTAGACCATTTCTCCAAGTTTGTCTGGCTGCAGCCGGTGAGACATGCAGTAGCTGCAGAAGTCATCAAATTCCTTGAGACCAAAATTTTTCATCAATTTGGAGTCCCCGAGTTTGTTCACTAAGACAACGGCAAACAATTTGTGTCTCAAATTTTTGGCGAGCTAATGACCCGCTATGGTATTCGACACGTAAAGACTGGACTTTACTCCCCGCAAGCGAACGCGGCTGAGAGGGTAAACCGATCTGTACTCCAAATTATGCAAGCAACAATTACCACTGATCAGCGAAATTGAGTGTCGAATAGAGTGTGCCCTTAGGAATGGCCTACACGAGTCAATAGGCATGGAACCATATTACGCCATGTTCGGAACGCGGATGGTTACCCATGGAATAGCTTATCCGATTCTACGAAATCTGGGGGGAATACAGGCAGGAGAACCACAGATAAGTCTCCCAGACAAGATGGAACTTATCCGACAAAAAGTGACCCAAGGATTAAACCGAACTCATGAACGCGCAGAAAAGGCATATAACACCCGTAGCAAGCTCGTAGAGTTTTCCGTAGGACAAGTTGTCTATAGGAAAAACTACAAGCAGAGTAACAAAGCTGACGGATATAATGCCAAGCTTGGCCCGAATCGAATTCGCTGTGTTGTACTCCAGCGTAAGGGCAAAGCGCTATATGAGCTGGGCAATGCAGTGGGGAAAAGTGTCGGGGTATTCCATGCTAAAGACCTGTATGTCGCCTGAACCTCTGAACGTAATCCGACGACTCCAGAAGGCGACAAACTTAGAACTGTGGGATAGCACGAGTTTATAGAAGGTCCCGATCACCTGATGAGGTGAACACGTAATCAGAACTACCCTGATTCCGCTATAAAAGCCACAGCCGGGGACAGAAAATTATCCAGACATTGTGAACATGTTCAGCACATATGAACAAGCTATCCAAGCTGCTCATCAGCTTAACAGGCTTAAGAAGGAGTACGAGAGCAGGGCCTCGTATCTAACATTCCTCACGGAATGGATGAACAGGCTCTGCCACAGCGTCAACATCGATGAGGAGTGTATCCAGCAGCGCTGGATACTACTCCTTTCGGCGCCTCAAGAACGAGAGACGATAGAGCAGGAGATCGGGCAAAGGACCCGAAACCAGAAAAACGACCGTAGTCAGTTGCTCCAAGTACAGGAGCAACTTTTACGGACTCAAAGACAGATAGTCAGGATTCAGGAGAGTCAACAGAGGGTGGGGCGGCGCATGAACCGCCTCGCCAGAAAATTGGCAAGAAGAAGCCCGCGCCTGGGAGTCCTAGCGCGGGAAGATATACTACTTATAATAAGAAAACCTTAAGTTAAGAACTAAGTCTAGAACTAAAATAAATATATAGTAAATAAGTAAAAGTAAAAAAAATAAGTAACAACAAAAATCAAAAAAGAAACCAAAAACAGAACAAAAAAAAACAATTCTTATACTTTTAATATTTTTTCTTCGGGAAATGGGAAAACTTTTCACTTTTCAGTTGAGTAGCCCCCGGTCGAAAAAAAAACCGTGGTTACGGCACACTCAGCAATTTTATTCTCAACTTTTTAGCTTTTACTCACTTCTGCATTTTCTTTATATATTAGTTTTCATTTGTGCTATATTATAAATCTTTTGTTTAAAGGTATAAATATGTATGTATGTATGTTTCCGTGCGAGGCCGGAAAGCTTTTTTTTCGTTTTCAGCAACAAATATCTTTAATAAAAAAAAAATAGTAACAATAACACAATAAATAATTACAATAATTAAATAATAGAGAAATAAGCCCGACTAGCTCATCTGAGACTGGGTTAAAGTAGTGGGTCGAAGCCACACGTAATGGGCGCCTAAGAAAAAAAAAAAAAAAAAAAAAAGGGTGAGAAGATGAATAAATAGAAAAATGGCCGTACGAAGATTTCTTTTGCGAAGTCATTCCATGCGTAGCCACATCGATCACTTCGAGCCTGTTACGTACGCCCTCCCTATACAAAGATTAACAGCTGTCTTAAGTTGAGGGTAGGGGCCCTAATGACTAACCACACTCCAATTGATAAGGGCAAATCAGCAAAAACAATTCGGCAACTCATGGGTGTCGCGTGGCCAGAACAACGACCACGATCGACCTGCTCGTAACCGTACTCCAGTAAGGTGGCAAAGTGCACCAACCGGCCGTTGACTCCATTAATAGGGGAAATAGAGAAACAGTACCCCTAGGTGGGAACACTTAGTTAATTCATCCAATATGGGGAACTAGCGAAAGCTCTAGCCCGGTATAAAAGACCCCAGCCAAATAGAGAAGTCAGACAGAAATTGTTCTGATCTCTCACTGACGGTGGTCTAGAAGTACAGCTCCCATCAACACAGACCACGACTGGAAGAAGGCTGGTGTCCAGAAGGATGTCTTGACGTTTCCCTAGGATCAACTTCACCCAGGAGAAAGTCCCGATAACCGGTCCTGCGATCGACCACAATCTGGAGGAAGTCAACCTGCAAAATCCCGAAGGACGATTAGAACTAGTGATCCAGGTGTATGGCCTAAGGACCCCAAGATGGGCGGCGAAACTTCAAAAGTGGTCGACAGCACCGCCAATGTGATTAACCACGTAGAGATCGTTGACCACAGGAAGGATATTCAAGATGTCAACAAGACCCTGAAGCTCATAGCTGGACTACTACTGGTTATAGTGATCCTTAAGGTGGTTAAGATGTACAAGCGCTCGGTTCAGAGGATCACGTCCTGGAGAAAGTGGTGACCCACATTGGAGCATAAGCCAAGCAGATACAGTGAAGTGAAGCAGCAAAAAATAATAATAAATAAACTGCACTCCAATATTATAAACCAAAAAGTGAATCGCCAAAAACAATCACAAACAATTTGCGAGTACATGCATTTCTGAATGCAAGTGTAAACAGAACCCCCAATTACATACGCTGAACAAGAAAGTGGAGCTGCACCGACCAGCCCCCAGCTCGAGCATTGGAACCGACGTGCGCCGCAGTGGAACTCGCATACGATGCATGCATACATACATATCTATACAGCGATAGTGTTATTTTTTTTGTGTAATATAATTTTTGTGTTTTGTTTTTGTAAACCGCCTTCAAGTCTTGCACGTATATATGTATATAAACCAATTATAAAATCTCCCAAAGCCCAGGATCCGGAGCGTCGACATCTCATCGCCCAGCATTAAAAAGAGGGTAAGTTTGTCGGAACACGGTTCCTTTTCTTATACATACATATATATATATATCCGTGCGCCATGATTACATCAGAAGCTTTAGCAAAAATAATAGACACTGATCCACAATTTAACGTAAGAATTTTATACTTGTTGTCAAAAGCGACCCTACCAATAACAGTGAATGAATTGGAATACTTATACAAGGGTGGTCAAAAGTATTTTCACAAAAAAAAAGTTAAATATATTCATAATTTGAACATACATCTTGTTAACTTTGGCATCAATGGAAAGGTAATTTAAATGCCGTTTGAATGATATAATACATTTCTTAACACATTCAGTACTTATTGAAAAGGACGAATTTGTATGAAAATGTCCTTTTTGAACTTTTTTCCTCGACTTGAAAACTTAAATTTTTTGATGCAAAAAGTTTCTTCAAACAAAAATAATAGTAACTGCAAAAAGAATTTTTCAAAAATCATTTTGCTTATATTTTTTATGATATTTTGAAAATGCTTAGAAACATGCATTTTAGGCATATTTTTCTCTTTTTCATACAAATTTTTTCCGACAGTGTCACCTTTAAAAAACCATAAAAAATATAAGCAAAATGATTTTTGAAAAATTCTTTTTGCAGTTACTATTATTTTTGTTTGAAGAAACTTTTTGCATCAAAAAATTTAAGTTTTCAAGTCGAGGAAAAAAGTTCAAAAAGGACATTTACACACAAATTCGTCCTTTTCAATAAGTACTGAATGTGTTAAGAAATGTATTGTATCATTCAAACGGCATTTAAATTACATTTCCATTGATGCCAAAGTTAACAAGATGTAAGTTCAAATTATGAATATATTTAACTTTTTTTTTGTGAAAATACTTTTGACCACCCTTGCATATTGAGACGTTCCGTCTAGATTTTTCACCACTTGTCCACTGCAATAAAACACAAAAAGCTATCATTATCTCTACCGTTCCAACGGTCATTGTTCTCTCCCGTCTGGATAAGAATTTGTTTTTGGGCAATATTAATACTTTCCTAGTTAAGACAAAGAATTAATCTGTTAGAAATACATGTAATAATGTATAATATCCACATATAATAATTGTTTCATATATATAATCATTTAGATATACTTTTCTTTTTATACCTTTTTTATACATATCAATCAAATGTTAATTTTTCAGCGGCGAGTATCAGCCTTGTAATTGTGTTTACAATTGTAAGAGCCCTCTGAGCGACGTTTGTAGTCGTGAATGGTCAGCATTTTGCTGATGTGTGCACCTTCACAGGTGGTAAAATCGATACTCTCCGCTAAAACAATAATTGTCAATTAATTTAATTCCTATATGAAGTAGCAAATATTATGTTATTCAACACCGGCGCACGCCGACCTAAATATTATTTAATAAATTTATAATGTGAAACAGAATTCGAGACATGGTGTGCTAGAACTCTTACAAAGGGGGTGTGTTGACGCGAGGAGTGGAGTAGGGCAAGAACAATGACATAACTTTCGACGGACAACCTTGACAATAGGGGATCGTATTGCGCGGCCGGCGACGATCCATTGGCACACGAATGTGTGAAGGGGAGGGAATATGGCCAAAACACAGCCCGATCGTATTACGATCAAGCGACAGCTTGTTGGGCAGTGTGAACTGATGACTGACGAACTTGATGACTTATATTATTTTCCAGGCACGTTTAATATTTATTTTCATTATGTTGGAGAGGAGAGAGGCTTACCAAGATCCCAAGACCCGCAAATGGTGCCTGAATATCGGACGCCTCTCCCTCGGCCCAAGTCCTTGCCAGGACTCGGGCACTAATATGCCCACGTAACAATAACGTCAGTTTCCTTGCTAAAAATATATGAAAATGATTTCCCCGTAACTGCAATCGCATACTTTTTAGCATGCCCAGTACTAATAGCAAGGAATCTTACGTTATGCATAACAACTTGAACCAAACTCTTAGGTTCCCCAACACAGAAAATTTAAAATAATTTTCAACGGCCGCTGCTCCCGAATACTGAACTTGAATATATACGTTTAAAAATCTGTAAAAAAATCGATTTACCAACGGATTGTCGTGATCAATAGCGCATATTCTCCGTTAAGGTTCAGCCTTCAAGAAAACAACATAAAACTAATTTCGGTTTTAAGGCGTGTATTTTTAAAGAAGCCATTTATGCCAGCGTTTATGTATTTTTTACAACTTCTTCAGCTTTGACGAAGTGTAGCTTCTAAACTAATGAATGGAACTCAATGATGTGTGTAAGAAAGTTGAAGGACATTCTATTACCTGTAAAATGAGACTTTGATGACTGAATTCGGTTAATCAGCACTCGAGTTAGAAAATAAAAAAAGGGCGAAAAACGTTTTTTACACTTAAAAAAAATTGGTACCATAGAAAAAATTTTAAGAGCCCTTTTCTTAATCAGGGAGATGTACCTTACCGGAAAACAAAGGTTTCCTTGAAGGCGTGTTTCATCAATTTTTTTTTTTAAACTCGTGTTATGGGACGTGTTAGAGCTAGCAGTCAGCCGTGAGGTCGTTGGCGTGATGCCCATGATCTTGTCAATGAGCGTGCGCCTTCAGGCTTGTGCAAGCTAACACGGTCACCCAGCAACAGGAAAGTTCCCAGGATAATCCCGCATAACCAGACGGGAATAATGCAAGGCCAACGTCACCTGCGGATATTGCACAACGACGATGCTATGGTCAGCATAATCAATAATTCCCATTGAACCTCCAGGTGTCGTTGTCGGGCTGGGGTGATTGTGGGCGCATTGTCGATTGATAAGTCACTCTTGATTTGCTTGACTAATGGGTCCTTTGGGTTCTTCTGGATTCGCCGAGGTGCCCTCTGAGGGTCCCTTGCTGACGCCATGTTGTCTTTAAGTACCTGCTGATATTTCTCGACCAGCTCCGTTAATCCTGTTACTCTTAAGGCATACTCATCTCCAGTGGGTAATGCCGCTTGCTGGACTTCTTCATCTAGCTCGCATAACTGCTGCCAGAGATCGTTTAACTGGCTTAGCTCACCAGAATAATAGCCGTCTCGGTGGCGTCGTTCGACCGAGTTCTTGCCATAATTCTTTATAAGCTGTTGGATTTGTACTTGTAGCTTAAATTGGTTGTCTAGTAATCGATTTCGTAAATCGATTCTTGTGTGACTTGTTTCCTTCATAAATGAAGTTGTCATAGTGTGATAAGTTAAAGCTCGTGTTTTGGACACGAAGAATCCTGTGAATCCGGATAAAGCTGTGTGTCCTGTGAAGCTGGATGAAGCTGAGTATCCTGTGAAGCTGGATGAAGCTGAGTATCCTGTAAGGCCGAATAAAGCTGTGTGTCCTGTGAAGCTGAATGAAGCTGAGTATCCTGTGAAGCTGGATGAAGCTGAGTATCCTGTAAAGCTGGATTAAGCTGCGTATCCTGTGAAGCTAGATAAGTTATGGTTTACAGGGCTGGTGGATGGGTCACAACGCGGGACAAGGGTGTAAATGAGCACTTGTCGCTGGCACGGGACGCTTTGATGGGAGGACGATCGCGTCGTGGCAATGGTAACGATGGATACTGCGATGCCGGACAACAGGCGATGCTAAAACTACGCTGAGGTTGAGCTAAAATAGGTAAGCTGCTAGTTAAGATAGTGTAAGATTACGAGCTCCATTCCCGGAGGTGGAAGGTAAAACCGCGGAGTTATAAGTTGCGTTGATTACTGATTTATTCTTTAATTGATACTTGCAAGTTATCCAACCCGTGAATCAGTTCCACTTATGGAATTAATAAACAAATTATATAAATAAATCAATCGTAAAGTAAACACAAGACCAAACCATTTCGTTTGAAGATTTCAGTATTGCGTTCTAAGTTCAGATCATATTGCGTTCCGATTTTCAATCAAATTGCATCGGTTGGCATAATTTCATTTCACAACGAGATGCGACAGATTCAGCATAAGCTTTTATTTTAAACAAAAATTAAAGTTCTGGAAGCTTAAGAAAGAAAAGCTTCTGGCCGAGGTTTGTTGGATAAATATTTAGAATTAGGAAGTAAGTCTATTTCGGATTGAAGCCGCGACCGGTCATACCTAAGAATTAATAAATAAAAGTGTCTTGATGTATAAATGAGTTTGTGAATTAATGTCAATCACCAAAAAAATAAAATTTAAAAATTATTTTTTTTATATCAACTACTACGAATAAAATTAATTGGCGCCCAACGTGGGGCTGCGTCATCAAAAGTTAAAATGAAAAAACAATTTAATAAAAAAAAAAATTTAATTTAAAAACGGATCTCGCGCAGCCAAGAACTTAAATTTTAAGTGGAAAAATAATATCATCCACCAACGACACAAAACAAAGACACAGTGATCGTGATAAAATTTAAATGGAAAACACTAAATGAAATAATCCATTTAAAATAAACATTAGGTTGATTAAATGGTGGAGTGAAGATCAAAAACATAAACATCAAGAGCACAATTAAAACAAAACAAATTCGAAACGGCAAAAAATATTTAAAACTACAAAAACCAACCAACAACAAACAAGGGCTGTAGGGCATTCCCTCGCCAACACTGAAGAAAATTTCTCACTATTAATAAGAAGGACGATCATCGCACAAACTAAAGGAAGACCCCATCGGACAGTACAGTGAGGATAATTAAAATTTTATTTTAAATTAGGTCTATACAAAAAATTAAATTTTAGACAAAAAAATTTTATAAAAATCATTGAAAATGAAAGAGAACAATCTGGAAAATGTTATATAATGGCACCTGGAGGTTCAGATAATTTTACTGCAGATGGCTTAGCCGCACCCAGTAACTCAACTGTGGAATTAATTAATAGATTAATTAAAAAAAATAGTTGGCTTGAAAGAAAAGTTAGCTACAGATGCAAACATAGTATTGGACTATAAAATTCAAGAAGTTGACCCAAATGTTAAATGTGAAACCACTCTTGAAGAAATAAAATAATTACCGAAGATCACCGGTGAACCAACACAATCTTATCAAGATTGGACTTTATATACAATGACAAACGACCAATTCATGTTCTTAAGTCCGAATTAAGTAGCCTTAGACAGGGTAGAATGACAGTTACTGAATACTATAATGAAGTCAATAAAAAATGACCTTACTAATAAACAAAACTATGATGACATACGGAAAGAACAGCGTAATTACCAAGGAAACAAACACGAACTTGTATCTCTGGACTAACTGGTCCAATAACAGAAACTCTTTTCTCATTAAATCCACCGGACTTGCCCAATGCTTTGGCAAAGTTACAGGAATTAGAATCAAACAATTTTCGTGCTTAATTTGCAAACAGGTATTATGGTTTTAAAAATGAAAATAAAAATCAGGGAAGTAATTTAAGATTTAATCCAATAAATTCCAAAGCAAATTTTTTATACTAAGGGAACAGGAAATAATTGGAATTATAACCAAAATAATAATTGCCCACAAAATATGAATTTTTGGCAAAACAATAATCAGAATACCAATCAAAAACATCAAACTGTCGAGCCAATGGACGTTGATCCATAGCTCCAAGTTCAAAATAAACCTAGCAATGATTGGCAGACAAATACTAATCGAGGAAGATATAATAACAATTATTATCAAACTATTATCGTACAAACCAAACCAGGGAGCAAACTCAATCTCAAAAATGGGAACCAGAAGGAACACTTTAGCAAACTACTAATAAGCTTATAAGATTAAATAACATCAATGAAGATAATTCTTCAGATCAGACCCCTACAGGGGTCAGAGTGGACAGAAAATTTTAAAAAGAGCTTAATATTCTAATAGACACGGGAGTTACTGCTTGTTATGTTAAGAAAGGTATTTTTTGAGAATAAAAATGAATTATCAATTTACAAATAGTATCTACAGTTCATGGGTATTCATTATTAAATATTATAACTATATAAATATATTTGAGACAAGGCATTTGTTCTATGAAACAGAACGATTGTAATCTGACCTATAATTGGAGTTAATTTACTAAAAAAAACCGGAGCTATAATAAATATAGAAAAGGGAGTGTTGGAGTATAAAGGAAAGACAGAAAAGTTAATATATTACGAAAGAAGTTTAATCGAAGTCAATAATACACTTTCATTAAAAGGATTTATTTTAAAACCATATTTTGATTGTAAAAGATACGAAAACACAGATTCTATATTTGTGGAAAGTAGCGAAAAAAGTTTTGGGATCAATAAATCCCGAACACGCCGACGTAGAAATATCCATCAATAATAAATTGACAAGCTTGGGATCAAGAAACTTTGAACACTCCGACGTAGAAATATCCGTCAATAATAAATTACCAAGTTGGGGATCAAAAAAGTATGATTACGCCGACGTAGAAATATCCGTCAATAAAAAATTAAATAGTTTGGGATCAATAAATCCTGAACTCGCCGACGATGAAATTTCCGTCAAAACATACTAAACACCCCGACGTCGATTTATCCGTCAACAAAATTAACAACTAAAAAAATGGAACTAAAGAGTCCAAGCGAAACAAAATGAACAGTATTCATATGTCTAGAACCAATCGAATAGAAGTACTGGAGAAGAAAATAAAGGACAAAACCAAAGAAGAAAATTCAAAAATAAATTTACATATTCCATTTCGAACCTATATTCCAAGTGAAAAAAACACCGAAGATGACTGGGCTATTTAGTTTCAGATTTCGTTAGTGCTGAAATTAATAGAATGCTTAAGGAAAATATTATAAGACCAAGTAGAAGCCCTTATAATTCACCAGTGTTAGTGGCACCCAAGAAAGGCAGAATGAAGATGGCAGTCCCAAACATAGACTAGTGATAGATTACAAAAAACTTAACGAAAACACTTTACCGGATAGATACCGGATGCAAGACCCGTCAGTAATATTAGCTAATTTAAGAAAGGCTGAATACTTCTCAACATTTGATTTAGAATCTGGATTCTACCAAATTTTAATGAAGGATCCAGATATTGAAAAAGCATAATTATACCCGTTACTCGTAGAGTAAAAGGGTATACTAGATTCGTCGGAAAGTATGTAACAGGCAGAAGGAAGCGTTTCCGACCCCATAAAGTATATATATTCTTGATCAGGATCACTAGCCGAGTCGATCTAGCCATGTCCGTCTGTCCGTCTGTCCGTCTGTCCGTCTGTCCGTCTGTCCGTCTGTCCGTCTGTCCGTATGAACGCTGAGATCTCGGAAACTATGAGAGTTACAATACTGGGATTAGGCACGCAGATTCCTGAGATTCCTGCGCAGCGCAAGTTTGTTTCAGTAGAGTGCCACGCCCACTCTAACGCCCACAAACCGCCCAAAACTGTGGCTCCTACAGTTTTGATGCTAGAATAAAAATTTTAACTGTAATGTAATGTTCTCATCAATACCTATCGATTGACCTAAAAAAAAGTTTGCCACGCCCACTTTAACGCCCACAAACCGCGAAAACCTGTGACGCCCACAATTTTTATGCTAGATAAAAAATTTTAACTGGAATGTATTCGTCTCGTCATTACCTATCGATTGACTCAAAAAAAAGTTTGCCACGCCCACTTTAACGCCCACAAACCGCAAAAACCTGTGACGCCCACAATTTTCATGCTAGATACAAAATTGTAACTGAAATGTATTGGTCTCGTCGATACCTATCGATTGATCCAAAAAAAAATTTGCCACGCCCACTCTAACGCCCATAACGCTTAAATCTGTATACCGCCGGTAGGTGGCGCATTTTAATCTCGCTTTGCTGCTTGCATATCTCCATTTAGCTGAGTAACGGGTATCTGATAGTCGAGGTACTCGACTATAGCGTTCTTCCTTGTTTTCTATTAATAACGGAAAATTTGAATTTTTACGAATGCCTTTTGGGTTAACAAACGCACCCAGAATTTTTCAAAGAGCCATGGATGATATCCTAAGGGAACAAGTAGGAAAAACTTGCCATGTCTATATGGATGATATTATTATTTTTTAAACACAATTGAACAACATTATGCCGATTTAATTAAAAAAATTAATATTTACAAAGAGCAAAGATAAAAATTTCAACCGAAAAATCAAAGTTCGTTAAATTAAAAACCGCAGTTCTTGTATACATTGTTTCTTCTAACGTTTGCAACAATTACAAAATATTCGATTCCACGCAATGGAATGTCTAGGAGGGGAAAATGAAAAAGTTTCTAAAATAATGTCTAAAAAAATCAGTTTGACGAATCAGCTGTACAAGAGCTAAAATTTAATCTAATAGCACAAGTTGAATAAGTTCAGCCAGATTATAGTAGGAAATTCGTTTTAACAACAGACGCATTAGACGTAGCTATCGGGGCAGTACTAACACAATATAATAAACCAATTACGTTAATTTCTAAAACATTAAACAAGACGGAACAACTTTTTGCCACAAATAAAAAAAAACTGTTAGCCATAGTATGGGCTTTAAAAAATCTCCGAGACTGTTCATATGGAGTAATTGGCATAGAAATACAAACGGACCATCAATCCTTATCGTTCAAAATTTCCTATATAAATCCAAACGTAGAAATGAAAAGATCATATTCTTTCATTGAAAGTTTTACCCCAAAAATAGTATACAAACCCGGAACAACAAATGTTGTAGCCTATGCATTATCACGAATACAGTCAACAGTCATTCTGCTGAAAGTAGTTTTGAAAATGTAGCACAAAAGACCCATAAACCGTTAAATTAATTTAAGCAACAATTGTTATTAAGGACGGGGAGGTATACAATACATGAGTCACCGGAAATTTTTGACAAGTCGAGACACATAGTCGTTAATGATACAGTTGTGAATTTAGTAACTATATTAAGAGAGTATCTTTCACCTAACATCACGGTAAGAATTTATTGTATTGTAGTTTAGAAGATGTATATCATATTCAAGAATCATTAATTTCTGCAAGACGTAGAAAACGCAGAATATAGAGCTATAATAACAGAGGAACCACACAATCGAGCTCATAGGGGACTAGACGAAAATTATTAACAAATCAGGCCCTCTCTATATACAAAATTAAAAGAATGCATAAAATATCGTAAAATTTGCAGTCAGAACAAATATAACAGACACCCCATTAAAATTAAAATTGGAGAAATCCCAATACCGACTAAAGAGGGAGAAAATTTACACATTGTCATATACTATGCGCACAGTTAAACTTTTATAGCTTGTATTGACGCGTACTCTAAATTTCTAGTAAATTAAATATCAAAAATTTAGTAATGGAACTACTTCAACATTTTCCCAAGCCAAAGTACATATTACAGATAACGAGCCCAGCTTTACAACAGCCCAACTAAAATCTTTTGCACAAAGGTGCGCAGTAACTTTACACTACGCAGATCCGAGGCACAGTACCTCGAACGGACAGTTTAAAAGGGCACATTGGACACTAACAGAATTAGCACGCTGCATAAATGAAGAATTCAATATAAACGATTATTCTGAAATTGTAATTAGAGCAGCTCAGGAATATAATCAGAGTATTCATTCTACAACAAACCAGAACCCTTTTGACATTCTTTATAAAAAATCGAACACCAAAATATTCCTCAAATATTGAAAAAACTCAAGAGAACTCAGCACATAATGACAACAGAAAAAAAAACAATATCATGTAGGACAAGTTATTTATGAAAATCACATAGTTAACGAGTGTGAGGAGTTGAATAACTCCCCACAAATCTCTGCAGCAGCAGAGACAGATGGCCGGCCGCTTGCCAGATACGCGGCGAATACGCGTAGTAACGGCACTGCGGGAAGAGAGAGTTTGGAGAATTCAGTTTAAGAGAGTTTGGAGAAATCAGTTTAAGAGAGTTTGGAGAACTCAGTTCAAGAGAGTTTGGAGAATTTGGTACGAGAGAGCTTGGAGAGTTCGGCTCAAGAGAGATTGGAGAGTACGAGGAGAGAGAGCTTGGAGAGAAAGAGCGGAGGGTTAACGGTAGATCGCCGCGCCTAGTACCCTAGTGTGGGGCCGTGTGCAGAGGGCGAAAGGTCGAACGGTAAAACCTCGGACTTTGGACCCTGAAGTGGTGCCGTGCGCAGATGCCAAGAATTAACGGTACCAGGAGCCCTATATAAGTGGGCCCAGCCCTATATAAGCAGCATCAGTCGATCACGAGGAGTCAAACCGTCAAGATCAATCAAGATACCAAAGTGAACAATCAGTCAACCAAATAAACTACATGCGAGCTACAGAAAGTCGGGTCGTCGGAAAAGCAGCGCCGTGAGAGCCTACGAGGAGCAAGATTGGTACGTTCAGGATTGGGATACCAAGAATCTCCAAATTGAGACGCAGCTTGTTAAGGTCCAGAGGGCATAACACGGCTAGGTCAAGGCGGTAGGTTTATCCCTATCAACTAAGTCCTGGCGTTATGCCTGGAGAATCCCGAGTATAACAAGCCAGAATGGAGAGCTTCCGATCGGTACGGTCTCGAGTGGAGTTGTCCAGGAGAGCCCCACGGTTTCGACTCGTGAGGTCCCGGAGCGGCGTGTCCGAATCCCGAGTATAACAAGCCAGAAGGGAGAGCGGTCGATCGGTACGGTCTCAAGTGGAGTTGTCCAGGAGAGCACTACGGTTTCGACCCGTGAAGTCCCGAACTTCTACGCCTGAAACTTCGAGTACCAAAAGACACGCTACGTCCAGCCGCGCAGCCAGCATCGCCAGGAGCAGTGCAAGGGACAGGCGGCGGTGTGTCGAAAGGAGTGATCCTGAAGAGGTGACGCTTCCCTAAGCCCGCAAGGCTGATCCCCCTCGCGAGTCCGAGTCGTCACAAGCGGTCACCGAGTCAACGCGTCAGTGACGAGCAGCGAGCGAGCATCTTCAGGGAGCCTCAAGGATCTTCAGGGAGCTACAGGACTGGAGCACCGAGTCGTCGAGGCGAGAGGTCGTCGATACAACCAGGGCCGTCGAAAGTACCGAAGGCCACAAGGGGCGATATCAAGGCCAACCAAGCTACCAAGTCATTTGTAATAATATATCCGCAATAAACCCACTACGAACCCGTGAATTCTGTGCTTTCTCACTGAGCTAGTGGACGGTCACGTTTATATTAATGTGGTGGGACGAACACACAACCTACTGAGCTAGCCGCACAAATCTCGTAGCGAGCAGACCACAAAAATCAGTTCGTTACGGGAGCTAATGCCTAACAAAATAACAATTAACAGTAGAAACAGAATCATACACAGAGATAATATTAAGAATTATTAAACTATTTTTTCTTAACTTACAGAAAATTCATTCCTTAATACCAATTTTATCATTCATAATATTGGCCAGTTCAGAAATAATTGATTACTCGAACAATGAATTTTTTCTGTTCAAAGACAACAAGGATGTTCTTACCTATGAATAGTACAACGATTTATTCCACGTAACCAATTTAAGTATTTATAAAGAAATAATAAATATAGAATCAGATAATATAACAAGAGATTCAAAGAAAAGGTCACAATGGGAAATTAAATAAGACATAGAAGTAATCGAATTCATTTTATCCCAGTTAATATCAGCTAGATCAAAAAGGGGAATAAATGATTTAGGCACCTTGTGGAAGTGGTTGGCTGGAACTCCGGATCATGACGATTTCATTAAAGTACAAAATAAAATCAATGAATTAATTGAAAATAATAATAAATAATCTATGATCAATTCGAAATTGTTCCAATACAAACTCCCACACCATATCAAACTGCCGCAAATCTCTGCACGAGATGGCTCTGCAGTTTAAAATTTACCTGATATGGGTCCCGGGTCACCGGAACATTACAGGCAATTGTATTGCAGCTGAGCTGGCCAGGCATGGCACTACCGTTCCTCTCCTTCCGGACAAGGAGAACATTGGTATGCCGATGGCCACCTGCAAGCTTAACATTAGAAATCAATATAAGAAACTTGCGAGCCTAGCATGGACACATGTTAAGCACTGTCGCATCTCTCGCCAGACATGGCCAATCATCGACGCGAAGAGAACTTCGGAACTATTAAGACTAAACCGTACCGAGTGCGGAATGGTAATACGAGTGTTAATAGGCCACTGGTTGGTTGGCACACACGCAAGCAGATTGGGCGCGCCCCGAAACGATTTCTGCAGAAGCTGCAGGGACGAGGAGGAAGAGGAAACGGTGGAACACCTGTTCTGTTCCTGCCCGGCCCTGAGCAGATCTAGACTGTACCACTTAGGGAATCCCTTCATGAGCAGTCTATCTGAACTGGCGAACATAAGCCTAAAACGAATAATAAAATTCATTAAAGCAACCGGATGGGAATTATGCTAAGCCAGCTGCAATAAAGGCAGCAGATTTTTAGGAAAGGGGATACAGATCCACGCGGTACCACAATGGACCTTTTAAGGACTAAGTGTGTCAATGATTTGGCAGCCGCTCTAACCTAACCTAACCTAAGAGATTGCTTAAACGAAATTCATAATGAATCGGGACAAGCCGTGAAACGATGACGCAAATTTTTGAATTCAACAAACAAATTTTTGAGTTCAATCTCAGCTATGTTGCCCTTGCCTTCAGCGACATTGCCTTTGCCTTAGTTTAGGATTCTGCCTTTTCCATTAGCTTCGAGGGCCGCGCTTGACCGTCTTGTTAAGATACAATAAATAAACCAATCGTAAAGTAAACACAAGCTTCCGTTCGATGCCTACAGTATTGCGTTTAAAGCTCAGATCATATTGCGTTCCGATTTTCAATCAAATTGCATCGGTCAGCATAATTTCTTTCCACAACGAGAGGCGACGGTTTCAACATAAGCTTTTATTTTAAGCAAAAATTAAAGTTCTGAAATCTTAAGAAAGAAAAGCTGCTGGCCGAGGGTAATTGGATAAATTTTTAGAGTTAAGAAGTCTTTTTTTTTCTTTGTCTTGATGTATAAGAGAGTTTGTGAATTAAGATTAATCACCAATAAAACAATTATTTTTTTTAAATCGACTACTAAAAATAAATTTAATTTGCATGTATACTAGTTGGAACACGGAAGCTAAGTGTAATGAATAGTGAAATAAGATATATTCTAAGGTAGGTCAGGGAATCTTGATTATGGTTGCAGTTTGCGTAGTTGGCTCGGCTGGCTCTGCAAAATATGCTGACTGTATTGGCCGTTGACGTTGAGTCGTTGAGATGGTGAGATGGTGAGATGGTGAGACGGTGAGTTAGTAAGACATATAATATGCTGATCAACAATTCTCATCAGCAGTGGGTGCTTCTGAGTGCCTGGTTCTGTTCCCAACTTGGCTACTGCTTGATTTGTTGGGTGCTTTTCATGTTGAGCACCCTTGCGTACGAACAATTAGTATTTTGTTTGACTTCAGTCAGAAGTTTGCCACGCAAAAAGTATATAGTGTAGTATGCACTTATATTGAATATCTACTGTACCAAAAGTACTTGAAGCAAACACACTGTAACACTTTGTTGCAGCGTTTACACAAACAAAGGCTCGGTCAAAAACCTAAGTGGTCGAAACATGAGTCGATCGGCGGCGTACACAGAAAGTGCGTGTCAGCATTCTGTTGCACACGCCGGCCGCTCAGCCAAAGTCAAGTACATACACATACCTTCGCGCTCCAGACTAAGTGAGCATAGCTATATACTTAAGAATATAAAGGCCGCCTCTCCGGTGCCGCTGTTGGCAGCGCCGCTATGAGACTTAGACCTCCTTAGCTCCTAAGTAAATTAAGTTTTTGAAGAAACTCTTTTAAGCTCAGAGCGGCAATAACGGCTGCTCTGCTCAAATACAACCAAATAAAAATCATCCAAAAGGATATCTAACTGAAGTGAAATTGGATTTATATTTTTTGGGCTTTATGGAAAATCCTACACATTTAAACTATTACATGGCGACCGTGACACTGGTCCTGGAGGACCTAGGAAGGAACAACTGCACGACAGGAAATTGATGACGACTTCATTAGCAGCAGACAACGGAAAAAATAATATCGCAGTGAGTATAGTGTGATGTGTGCTAAACGCAGTGGTGTGGTAAAAAGGTTAAAAGCCAGAAGGGCTGAATTACTGAAGCTACTAAATAGCGGAAGTATATTAAATTGGAACAATTCGGTAAAATTACACGCCGAATTTGAAAATATAAAAATTTTACTAAGTGAAAGAAAAAATCAAACCACAGCCACACACACATCCACCTACCCTGCAATTAAAAGTCTCGCTAAAGCTAATACCAAATTACCTCCGCCACAGAAGAAGGAAATACCGAAATTAACAAAGTGCCCAAACGACTGCGAGGGACCACTGTACTCGCCCTATTGCGAGTACACCTGTGCAGCCAGCACCGGTGCCCCAACACAGAAAACAATCGTGGAAGTTCAGCCTGTGCAGCCAGCACCGGCCACGTTTTGCCAATCAAGCGAGACCAAGGAAAAGTGAGCCGACAGCGCTTTATAGAGCGCATATTTTTTTTTAACATGCACTGCGTTGCATAATTTTTTTCATTGCACTGCGATGCATATTTTTTTTTGTATTATATAAAAATCTAATGTAGGCGTGTGGCCTGAAATCCATAAAAAACTAGGCTGGCTTTTCCATTGCTAAAAAGAAATTTTTCTCACAATTATACAGAGTGTAAAAAATAGATTTAAAAAAATCTACGGCCCAATAAGGCAAATTTTGAACTACATGAGCCAAACTAAATGGCAAATAAATTATAAACTAAATTACACGCTTAACATAAAAAATCCTATAGCAGCTCACAGAAAAACACCCAAAATGGGTTTAGTAGACGTGAAAGAAGTGGACTCCACAGCAAACGTCATAAATAAAATCGAGTCCAAAACTATGAATACAGATTTAACGAACATCTTATTACACCAGTTTACAAAAAAAAATTGATGAAATACGCCTTTCAGGAAACCTTTGTTTTCCGGTAAGATACATCTCCCTGAATTAAAAAAAGGGCACTTAAAATTTTTTCTATGGTAGCAATTTTTTTTAAAGTGTAAAAAACGTTTTTCGCACTTTTTTATTTTCTAAATCGAGTTGTGATTAACCGAATTCGGTCGTTAGGGCCTCATTTTACAGGTAATAGAATGCCCTTTAACTTTCTTATACACATCATTGAGTTCCATTCATTAGTTTAAAAGCTACACTTCGTCAAAGTTGAAAAATTTGGAAAAAATGCAAAACCGCTGGCATAAATTGCTTCTTTAAAAATACACGCCTAAAAACCGAAATTAGTTTTATGTTGTTTTCTTGAAGGCTGAACCTTAACAGAGAATATGCGCCATTGATCACGACAATCCGTTGGTAAATCGATTTTTTTACAGATTTTTAAACGTATATATTCAAGTTCAGTATTCGGGTGCAGCGGCCGTTAAAAATTATTTTAAATTTTCTGTGTTGGGGAACATAAGAGTTTGGTCCAAGTTGTTATGCATAACGTCAGATTGTTATTAGTACTGGGCATGCTAAAAAGTATGCGATTGCAGTTACGAGGAAATCATTTTCATATATTTTTAGCAAGGAAACTGACGTTATTGTTACGTGGGCATATTAGTGCCCGAGTACTGGCAGGGACTTTTTTACACTTAAAAAATATTGGTACCATAGAAAAAATTTTAAGTGCCCTTTTTTTGAATCAGGGAGGTGTATCTTACCGGAAAACAAAGGTTTCCTGAAAGGCGTATTTCATCAAATTTTTTTTGTAAACTGGTGTTATCAATCATTGTCTTTATTATGAGCGCATTTATTTTGTACAAGGCATATATGTTTCATAATAAATGTATATCAAAGAGAGCCATAAATAAAAGCCAGGCTAACGATCTGGACAAAATATAAAATAAATAAAGCGCCAACAATAATTATAAAAAGATGTTCAAAAAAAAAAACAAAAAATAAAAGAACAAAACAATCCAATAATCTTATCTTATGTACAATAAAAATAAATAAATAAATAAATAAAAAATAATAGATATAAAATATGAATACTACAGAGTGTATTAGAATTACTCTTGATAGGGAACCCAACTTTCAGAACAGGGTATTATCAATAACTGAAAAAGGAGCTGAGCCTCTACTAATCAATGAATTCGAATGTGAGTACATGAATAGGTACAACTTAGGATTTTCTCCCTTGATACATTGCTCAAGTACCCAGAAGGCGATAGTATTGAGCACCGTCCAGACCCTAAAAATTAGATCAGTTATTAACGATAACAAGTTACTTGGAAGACATCTTTCATTGATGGTTTCAAGAATCTAGAAAATATTCCATTAAATAATGGAATGGGCCGAATTATATAAAGAACTAAATAATATAAAAATTGATTTTGACAGATCTTATAAGTCACTATCAAGACCCCGGCCAGCCCAGCAAAACACTGTGAACAAGCATGCCGAAATATTAGTAACCCGCTTCAATACAGCTCGTATACTAAAACACGATCAGAGAGACAGGCTAAACAAAGCCCATTGGTCTCAGGTATCAAAATATTTAAACAAATTACGGGATAACCTAATAGTTATAAAGCAAAGATACGACTTAAAAATTTCAGTACCAACTGTCCTAAACACACCTTTGAAGATAGAAGATAGAGAAGAGTCAGAATCATCAGATCCACCAGTACAAGCTGAGGCTGACGACCCTATCTCTAAAGATCCCGATATAGAAGAAAATGATATAACCTCACTATTCCGGCAGTCCTTATTCAATCTGAATTATCAGATTCTCACAACAGCATTGTAGAAATAATTCCAATCAAAACGGCACAAACTAATATTGATTTTATTAATACAGCATCAAAGTCTATACCAGTTTTCGATGGTAAAGCTGAAAACTTAACAAGTTTTACAGATGCATTAGAAATAATAGAACAACCGTGGTGGAAACAACAGCGGCGGAAACAGCCGTGGGGGAAACAACAACAACCACAATAACAATGTTAGAGTAGCACAAACAAATTCGGGAAACTCCCAACCACCTTTAGATACACGACAGTAAACAACATCAAAATTCACACTCTAAATCTCAGCCAAAATACATTTGTCACTTTCATGAACGTAGCAACAGGAAAAGAATTAGTTCTCCTACTAGACACAGGTGCGGAAATATCCATATTGAAGGAAAATTCCGATAATTTTCAAAACATTCAAGACAGTCACATCATAAACATACAGGGTATAAGTCAGGAAGTTACCAAATCAAAAGGCTTAACTTCTATTGAAATTCAAACTTCTAAGTACATAATTCCACATGATTTCCATATCGTAAATATGCAATTCGCTATTCCATGTGATCAGTTAGACTTCAAGCCGCCTAAAGACTGGCTTATAATAAGACCAAATAACCTAAAACATTCAATTTATGTTCCAATAGCATACAGTTCTGGCAACAACTCCCT
Source organism: Drosophila suzukii (assembly GCF_043229965.1). NCBI lineage: Eukaryota > Metazoa > Arthropoda > Insecta > Diptera > Drosophilidae > Drosophila > Drosophila suzukii. Next base: position 28,409,518 of record NW_027255896.1, on the reverse strand, counting down.
GATTCTGCCAGCAAGATGCCAAGTCGTCCGCAAAATCGAAATAAATTCAGAAGAAGACAGTGTATTAATTCCGAATCAAGAAATTCAGCATGGTATCTATATCGCAAATACCATAGCAACAGTCCAAAATGCATATATAAGATTACTAAATACTATAAACACAGATCAAGTAGTTTATATCAAAAACATTCATCATGAACCACTTTTAAACTACGAAAGTAGTAAAAACGGACTTAGAAACCAGACAAAAAATTGTATTATCCATACTTGCAAAAAACTTCCCGCCTCAATTCAATGAACAACAGTAGTAGGGAAACGCGGATTCTGGGACAATTAGCATATTAATGGCCCCCGCCCCCTTACTAATTAGCATATTAATGACCCCCGCCTCTCACTAATTAACATATTAATGCCCCCCGCCTTCATTAATGTATGCGGGTACTGGGACAATTAGCATAATCCATAAATTATCTGATTTTTAAGGGGTTTAGATGTCATAAAAATGTCACGATCATATCCGTAAGGAGTATACTAAATTGCCCCCCAACCCCACACCACCATGTGGCAATACTGATCACGTGACCTTTTTGCCTCATTATCAGCAATTAATATTCAGCAGGTGTTGGTGTACACGGGAGAAAGGTCGCACACTTTCCCCACATCCCCATGTGACAAGATTGATCATGTATCCTTTTCCTCATTATCAGCAATTAATATTCAGCAGGTGTTGCTGTGCACGTGAGAAAGGTCGCAAACCCAAAACATCTAAAGCTGGTTGCCTTAGAGGGACATGTCCGATCATGTTGGGGAATAACGTTTCCTATGATTGTAAAACTAATTTAGAAATCAAAAGAACCCCAAATAAAATAAATCCCACAAGTTAATGATTCTCAGATGTCATATATTTTCAAACAGACATTTTTATTTTTCGCCCCAGAATGTTTAACTGGTAAATTTTTTCAAGATCTCTCCTTTCTACAAACGGGTCATAAACATATCATAAAAGGGATTCAAGCAAGAGCTACCCGAACATGCGCACCTGTCTATTACCTGACCGGAATAAAAGGGACACATGCACAAGTCTGAAGGCGCACGCCCATTGACAAAATCATGAGCCTCACGCCAACGACCTCACGGCTGAGTGCTAGCTCTAATACGTTCCCATAATAGGGGTTGAAATCACGACCGCGCAACAACTCGCAAGTAGCCGACATATCTCAGTCAATGAAATATTTTCCATTCTCCGTACCTGTAATTTTAACTCGAAATAAAATGTCAGAAGTTTATTTTGTACCATAATAATACATTTATTCATTTATTTTGGTATTGCGAACATTTTTGTTATATATAGAAATTAATTTTCTGCTTTGATTCCGGCGATTCGCATAGAAGAAGCAGGCGCACGTTTCCGACATCATTTCTGGATTACAAAATGTAAAGTGTTCACCATAATTCGTAGTTTTGAGGTCATGTCCACCTCGATTCATGAACATAGTTTTTGTGTTTAGAAGGTATTGAAAATGCTGACCAATTATCTCTCCTTTAAATTGTTCAATAAATTGGTCAATATCCTGATGAAATTTCATATTGTTAATTTGTTTTATTGTAGGTCCTTAAACATCTAGTCTTAACTATAAAATGATGTAAAAAAATTATTTAATTGTTTTGGAGCTACTTTTAAAAAATGTCAAAATAATTTATACATTGTTAAGAGTACAAACCCCGCCCTTAAGGTGTGTTTCACAATAGGGAAACCGGTTTCCTTTAAACCTGTTTAATGACGGGCAGCCCATTTCCTCGATATTAATGAGCTGATGACTCCCAAAAAAATTCACGATTATAATAACTAGATTGGAATCTTGTATACATTTCATATAGGTGAGCATACCGATTCTTACTAAAATCAAAATTCAGATTAACATATGGATGTGACTCAGTATTCAAGTGAACTTTCAAGTTTGATTAATTATTTGTGATAAGTTCTCCAGTTAGTATAAATCCAAATATTACAAATTTTGATTTTTCGAAGTTAGCCGTCAAGTTTCACATTCCAGCTGTGTTGACTCCCATACCCCAATGTGGGGTTAGCAGAGGCAGACCAATGTGAGTTGTCTCGCGAGGACGACCCTATCTTAATATTTAGTCTTAAAAATAGATATGATGCAATATCATTTAATATTAATAACTGGGAAACTCTATTGATAAATTTAAAAAATTGTAAGATATATTATGAATATTATTTAAATGTGATAAATGAATAATTTTCTAAAATAAATAATTTTTAAAACATACAAACAAGAATTATGTATTATTCATGGGATACTATCACAAAAACATTATCTCTGTTGGCTTAATAATTTTTAATAATTTAATTCTAAGAATAAAATGAACTCCAAAACCAGTTTATGAAATTTTTTAATATTGATTAGAAGAAAAGAGACAGAAATATATTGTGCATTACAGATACCTTGAGAGTCAGTTCTATGAGGTTGTAAACCAGTGTCTGAATGGTATGGAGTTGGCAGCCATTTGTTAAAAATTGGTATTTACCAGCGGGAATCTGTGAAATCAATAAATTTGAAAATTAAACTGCAAATACTAAGCTCTTCTCCAGGGATTGTAGATGGTAAATTGAATTGTAGGTAAATCTAGTCTTTTTAGAGTCTGATGTCTTTTACTATATTCTGCTGGTTACATGTTATGAGTTAATATCTGGGATTTCGGGTGCTCAATAATCCCATAAAATTATAAAAATTTAACAACCTACTGTTAGGAAAAGATCAGAAATATAACGAAAATAAAGTAGAGGATGCCATTAAAGCGGGAGGTCAGAACCAGTTTAAAAATTGTGTACATTGCTTAGAAAGGAAAAGAGAAAATCAAAAGAAATGTACAGTTTAGGTAGCTGGGGCAGCCATTGGAAAAGTGAAATCTGTTACAGTGGTGGGTGTGGCTAGGGGTTGAAGCACGCAATACAATTCTAAACCTGTTTACATGATGGATAAAAGGATATTAGTTAGAGAAGGATGTAAGTATCTTAAATATGAATTACAAGTACCCATCTATGACAACCCATCATTATTAAATATGAGGAACATATATTTCACCGGTGGGGAATTAGAGGGATTCAAAAGATCAATTTTATGAGAGAAGAATAATACTGTTTTTGGTAAATTAAATAGGCACTTGAAAACATATTACTCAATTAGTTAGAGAATATCAAACAACTAGATTTATCAAGCATTTTGATGGAAAAATCAAAGTATTGAATTAATATATATTTTTTTATTATCCAAATAGAAGAAATTTTCGTTTTGATCAAGGGATAATATTCCATGAATTTTTCCATTACCTTGACCTTTGCGTCTGCATCAAGGTATTTTAGCAATCCTTTGTAACAACTATTTGTGTTGTTGGTAACATATATAAATTGTTCGCAAATAAAAAATACTTTCCTAATTATATATTTTATGACCTCTTTTATGAAGGGATAATATTCCATGAATTTTTTTCCAATACCTTGACCTTTACGCCTGCGTCGAGGCATTGAAGCAAATCCTTTGTAACATAACTATTTGTGTTGTTGGTAACAGTTATAAATGGTTCACAAGTAAAAAATACTTTCCTAATTATATTTTTATGATCATTTTTTATGACATTTGCGCCTGCGTCGAGGCATTTTAGCAATCCTTTACACCACCACCTATGTTTATTGTAGGTAACCAACTTGACTCTGGGGTTATGGTACGGTTAGCAATGGGTGGTTTGCTTAATGGGATTTAAATTATCGGTGACAAATTTATAAGTGAAAGTCACAGACATTTTTGGACAAAGGATACAATTGGTCATTTAGGTGTGGGTATACACATTTGTTATGGTGATAGAAAATGGGATAATCACAGTGTTTTTTGTTTTTTGCTATATTACGCCGGAGCGATTTCAATTACTTTCCCAATTATAGTTAGCTTTAAATGGTTTTTGGACATTCATATATTTTGTTCTTTCTAGACATTTTATTGTAGCTAATAACTAAGTTATGGGATGTAAGGCTAGCTATCGTAGTTAAGATTACATTTATTATACCTACATAAGATGAAAGAACATGAAAAATGGAAATGTTTTATTTTAACAATATACTAGTTAAAGTGGATGATATTATTATATATTCTTAATATCTGTAATTATGAATCAAAATTGTTTATCAAAGCAGCTTCTACACAGCTTTTAGACAACTTGTGAACAATTTATATCTTAATTAGTTTTTACAATCACAGGATACATCTTCCCCCAACATAATCGGACATGTTCCTCTAAGATTTATATATCAATCTTGAGCTATTTTGGCTTTGCATTCTTTCTTACGTACATAGCAAACACACTGAAAATCAGAGTGTTAGTTTTTACTTCACATCGAAAGTCGTCTAGTGATCAAGAATTTTTGATCATTCTTAACAAAAGACTATAAAAGCTCGTAGACGTTAATAACAACTAGTAACCAGCTAATAATAAATAGTAAACATCAAGTAAACAGATATTAAAGATATATAAACCAGATACTAAATAGCTAGTAAGCAACTTTTATACATCTATTAAACAACTTGTATACATCTACTTATCATATAGAAACCAGATACTAAACAGCTAGTAAACATCTTGTATACATCTAGTAAACAACTTGTATACATCTACTAAACATAGATACTAAACAACTTGCATACATCTACTAAATATATTGTAACCAGAACTAAACAACTTGTATACATCTACTAAATATATAGTAACCAGATACTAAACAGCTAGTAAACAACTTGTATACATCTAGTAAACAACTTGTATACATCTATTAAACATATAGAAACCAGATACTAAACAACTTGTATACATCTACTAAATATATAGTAACCAGATACTAAACAACTTGTATACATCTACTAAATATATAGTAGCCAGATACTAAACAGCTAGTAAACAAATTGTATACATCTAGTAAACAACTTGTATACATCTATTAAACGTATAGAAACCAGATACTAAACAACTTTTATACATCTACTAAATATATAGTAACCAGCTAATCAGTATTGTAATTAAAGAGTTTATTAAACTTATTCAGAATCTTAGACAATGATGCCTTACTCATACAAATAGTATACAAATAGAATAGAATTAGAAAACTAGAACTAGAAAAATAGTTGACAACAAAAACCGATATTACCAGGTCCCAACACCTCTATCATAAACTTGAATCAGAAATTAAATTGATAGGCGCTCCTATGCTAGCTAATGATGCCTTCGAAATATGTTACAATATTATTATGGGATGGAACAAATGAATGCTTTAAAAATAATTCAGCATCTGAGAAAGATTACATTGTGAGAACTACTTTACATTTGAACACTTTACATTTTGTAATCCAGAAATGACACGTGCGCCTGCTTCTTCTATGCAAATCGCCGGAATCATAGCAGAAAATTAATTTCTATATATAAAATGAAATGTTCGCAATACCAAAATAAATGAATAAATGTATTATTATTCTACAAAATAAACTTCTGACTTTTTATTTCAAGTTAAAATTACAGGTACGGAGAATGGAAAATATTTCCTTGACTGAGATATGTCGGCTACTGGCGAGTTGTTGCGCGGTCGTGATTTCAACCCCTATTATGGGAACGTGAGGCTCATGATTTAGTCAATGGGCGTGCGCCTTCAGACTTGTGCATGTGTCCCTTTTATTCCGGTCAGGTAATAGACAGGTGCGCATGTTCGGGTAGCTCTTGCTTGAATCCCTTTTATGATATGTTTATGACCCGTTTGTAGAAAGGAGAGATCTTGGAAAATTTACCAGTTAAACATTCTGGGGCGAAAAAAAATGTCTGTTTGAAAATATTTGACATCTGAGAATCATTAACTTGTGGGATTTATTTTATTGGGGTTGTTTTGATTTCTAAATTAGTTTTACAATCATAGGAAACGTTATTCCCCAACATGATCGGACATGTCCCTCTGAGGCAACCATCTTTAGATGTTTTGGGTTTGCGACCTTTCTCACGTGCACAGCAACACCTGCTGAATATTAATTGCTGATAATGAGGAATAAGATACATTATCAATATTGTCAAATGGGGATGTGGGAAAAGTGTGCGACCTTTCTCCCGTGTACAGCAACACCTGCTGAATATTAATTGCTGATAATAAGGCAAAAAGGTCACGTGATCAGTATTGTCACTTGGTGGTGTGAGGTTGGGGGGCAATTTATTATACTCTTTATGGATATGATCATGACATTTTTATGGCATCTAAACCCCTTAAAAATCAGATAATTTATGGATTATGCTAATTGTCCCAGAACCCGCATACATTAATGAAGAGGCGGGGGGCATTAATATGTTAATTAGTGAGAGGCGGGGGTCATTAATATGCTAATTAGTAAGGGGGCGGGGGCCATTAATATGCTAATTGTCCCAGAATCCGCGTTTCCCTACTACTGTTGTTCATTGAATTGAGGCGGGAAGTTTTTTGCAAGTATGGATAATACAATTTTTTGTCTGGTTTCTAAGTCCGTTTTTACTACTTTCGTAGTTTAAAAGTGGTTCATGATGAATGTTTTTGATATAAACTACTTGATCTGTGTTTATAGTATTTAGTAATCTTATATATGCATTTTGGACTGTTGCTATGGTATTTGCGATATAGATACCATGCTGAATTTCTTGATTCGGAATTAATACACTGTCTTCTTCTGAATTTATTTCGATTTTGCGGACGACTTGGCATCTTGCTGGCAGAATCAGGGAGTTGTTGCCAGAACTGTATGCTATTGGAACATAAATTGAATGTTTTAGGTTATTTGGTCTTATTATAAGCCAGTCTTTAGGCGGCTTGAAGTCTAACTGATCACATGGAATAGCGAATTGCATATTTACAATAAAACAAATTAACAATATGAAATTTCATCAGGATATTGACCAATTTATTGAACAATTTAAAGGAGAGATAATTGGTCAGCATTTTCAATACCTTCTAAACACAAAAACTATGTTCATGAATCGAGGTGGACATGACCTCAAAACTACGAATTATGGTGAACACTTTACATTTTGTAATCCAGAAATGATGTCGGAAACGTGCGCCTGCTTCTTCTATGCGAATCGCCGGAATCAAAGCAGAAAATTAATTTCTATATATAACAAAAATGTTCGCAATACCAAAATAAATGAATAAATGTATTATTATGGTACAAAATAAACTTCTGACATTTTATTTCGAGTTAAAATTACAGGTACGGAGAATGGAAAATATTTCCTTGACTGAGATATGTCGGCTACTTGCGAGTTGTTGCGCGGTCGTGATTTCAACCCCTATTATGGGAACGTATTAGAGCTAGCACTCAGCCGTGAGGTCGTTGGCGTGAGGCTCATGATTTTGTCAATGGGCGTGCGCCTTCAGACTTGTGCATGTGTCCCTTTTATTCCGGTCAGGTAATAGACAGGTGCGCATGTTCGGGTAGCTCTTGCTTGAATCCCTTTTATGATATGTTTATGACCCGTTTGTAGAAAGGAGAGATCTTGAAAAAATTTACCAGTTAAACATTCTGGGGCGAAAAAAAAAATGTCTGTTTGAAAATATATGACATCTGAGAATCATTAACTTGTGGGATTTATTTTATTTGGGGTTCTTTTGATTTCTAAATTAGTTTTACAATCATAGGAAACGTTATTCCCCAACATGATCGGACATGTCCCTCTAAGGCAACCAGCTTTAGATGTTTTGGGTTTGCGACCTTTCTCACGTGCACAGCAACACCTGCTGAATATTAATTGCTGATAATGAGGAAAAGGATACATGATCAATCTTGTCACATGGGGATGTGGGGAAAGTGTGCGACCTTTCTCCCGTGTACACCAACACCTGCTGAATATTAATTGCTGATAATGAGGCAAAAAGGTCACGTGATCAGTATTGCCACATGGTGGTGTGGGGTTGGGGGGCAATTTATTATACTCTTTATGGATATGATCATGACATTTTTATGGCATCTAAACCTTTTAAAATCAGAAAATTTATGGTTTATGCTAATTGTCCCAGAACCCGCATACATTAATGAAGAGGCGGGGGCCATTAATACGTTAATTAGTGAGAGGCGGGGGTCACTAATATGCTAATTAGTAAGGGGCGGGGGCCATTAATATGCTAATTGTCCCAGAATCCGCGTTTCCCTACTACTCTGTTCTTAAGTATACCAATTCACTTAAACACAAAATATATATATATTATGCCACAGGCATGCAACTTCTTCAACGGCTGGTGGAGAGATTCGTCCTCTCTAATTGTTCATCATGATTCGCACTTTGTCTATTGATTCGGTTGGTTTAAATATATTTCAATGAATGTTTGAATGCTTCCAATGTTTTTTTGATTTTTACTTGTTATCCAAATGTATTATTTGGGGACATTGGTCCTTGGTTATACATGAGTTCACTTTAGCTTTGATTGGCTCGATTAACACATTTATATTACATCACTACTTTCTCCGACGTATGCTATTGGTCGATACGGCTCTGAACGGATGGTTTCTACAGCTGAACAAATTTCAGCTGCATGGAGATCACGGATACTGCGTCCACAAACATCGCAGTATGTCGGATGTCGTCCTTATTGTTGATCCTCTCCACGCTTTTTAATGAAAATGGCGGCGCTGGTTCGACACATACGATTCTTTCGAGCTGCAATTGTGTTCTCCTCAAGAACTGTTGGATATGGTGGCTGGTTCTGGTGACAGAAGACTCTGTGGACGGCTGCCCCAGGGAAAGTCGCCTTCCCTCGAAGCTGCCGGCTTCCGTCAGCAAGACACCCAACTGGATTCTCTCTGCTTCTCTATTTGCCTAAGGTATTTTATACCAGACTAGAGCTTTTACTTGGCTGCGGGTATGGATCGGATAAACTAGGTGTTCCCACCTAGGATTACTGTTTCTTGATATCTGCTATCTTGGGAGTCAACGGCCGGCTGTTGCCCTTTGCCAGCTCCCGGAGTATGGTTACCAATAGGTCGATAGTGGCGGTTGTTCTGGCCACGCGACACCAGCGAATTGCCGAATTCTTTTTTACCTTTACCTTTACCAGTATGAGTCTGGTTAGTCACATGCACCCCTCCCCCTGGTTAAAGATTCGTCGTTGTTTCTCTATGTGAATCTTTCTATGTGAAGGGCGTACGTAACAAAATACTTTCATTTTCTCGTCAGAAAAAGAAAAGATGATGTACATTTTTTGAAAATGGGCAATCCAAAATTCTTATCCATCTACAACATTGATAAAATAAAAAGAAACTCGAAAAAATCCATATTTTTAAGCCTCACATTGAAAAACATTTTTGACTTATTAAAAAACAAATTACAGTTTACAATCCGACTAGTGTTCAATGCAATTACAAAAAAACTTCAGGAATAACAATGTGTTTTATTATTTTTCCTGTGTCAATAGACAAATCGGTAAAAATAGCTGTTAGAAGTATGTTTTCGAAACACTTTTTTAATGTTTACCAGCGTTTCTTTCTTGAAGCGTTTCTTCTTGTTTTATTCATTAACAATTGATAGCATAGTTTTTTAAAGGACTTAAAGCTTACTCTCACATGGTAGGGAAATATATGAATTCTTACAATTTAAGTTCAACGCTGTCTTATTGATATAAATTTAAAAAAAATTGTTGTTTTACCTTGCAATCTTATGCGTGATTCACTCTTGCCTTGCCCATTAACACTTGAACAACTATAAGTTCCAAAGTCCGATTTAGTCAGGTGTCTTATAGTAAGGTTGAGATGCCATGTGTACAAGTTAATCATTTCCTCTGAAATATTATATTTGTTCCCGTTGTGTATTTTTAAATTGTCTGAAAATGTTATTATTTAGTTCCAAGTGATAACAACAAGAACCCTTTATTTACCTTCGTTACGGTACCACCCATTAAGTGGCTTGGGATAAACTTCCACAACACATTCCAATGTTACTTCTCTTTCCACGGGTGCTCCAACCAACTGATTAATTGCTTTAATTGTTGGAGAAACTGAAATAAATCATTATATATACTATATAATTTATATTTTACATAGGGGTGATATATATATTTTTGGCCTAATAATAAAAATGCGACTATCTACCATCAAAAATGTTTTTTTTTGTTTTTCAATGTATTCTGCAGCAAGATTTATACACTTCTGGATGCGCTCAAACCAATTGTTAAGACACTTTTTCCACTGCACAAGATACGAGCGTACGACACTAAGCTATTTGTAGCTGTTTTTCCACCAAACTAAATAGTTTTTCGAATGTTGGTAGAACCAAAGATACTTTTATTAAACTGTTTAAAGACCTCTAAAATATCGAGAACCTGTAAACAGAGTTCAATGCTCAGGCAGCGTTAGATATTCTTAACTGGTATATGTGGCCATTTTTGTTGATTAAAAACTGAAAAACATGATTTTTTAAAACAATTTGTTTTAGTGTACAGGGGCTGTACACTTTAAAGTAGAAACCGAAATTGTTAGACCGTATTTGAGAAATTAAAAAGAAAGCTACAAGCTACAAAGAAAAGAAACAAGCTTTGTATGGCTCTAAAAGCTCAGTTTAAGAATTTAAGGACCGCTCCGAATATACGATCAGAGATCGAACATCGCAAGCAGCGATCTATTGAGTCCGGAATATACGATCAGAGATTGAGCAATGCAAACAGCGACCTAGTGAGTCCTTCGATGACTTTTATGGGTTCAACTCTGCGTTAGCCGATAAACTGTTGTCCGAAGACGCCTTCAGACATTCAACAAAAATACTGTGTGAGTCAACAAGAACAGTTGTTTAATTAAGAGCATTGGTTCTAAAGCGAGAAATCTTTATGAACACAAATGCCAACCAAAGTAGTTTTGCGCAGTCGGTCCTCAAAGCCTCGAAAAAACTACTTGGCTCGTGTACAGCCGAAAATTACACGTCGACCAACGTCGACTCCGGAAGACACCTTCAACTAGGTTCCACTCCAAAATACTAAACTACCCAGATGCTGTCGGTTAAACCAATTAAGTTTTACATTTATTGAGTGGTGAAACGCCCGTTTCTGATAAGATAATGAGTTTATAGGGTAATTCTCGGAAGTCCTTCACATGGCTTAGTGCCCATGCCACCAATAGTCAAGGAGACAACGCAGTGTACAATTGCTCAGTTATATAACTATGTGAAGTCCTCGTCATTCATATTAAACCCGTTTAGCAAAGGGTGATTCTTTTTATTGGTGCAACAGCAATTTAGATTTGCAAAGTAAAAGGGGAACGAAAGTCACAACAAAAATTAAATCCTAATCAGTTAATTATATAAAATATGAATTTGTAATTAATGTTGAAGTAACCCATCATAAATATTATTTTTCACACCAGAAGGGCGTGAAATTTCTGGAGGCAGTGTCGAGCGGTAGATTTTTCCAGATGTATACATCCCACACCCTTTCCAACTGTCCTCTATGTCTCCGCTTTGCTCTGGAGCGCTTAAGTTAAGCTAGGCTTAAGCAGTTATATTTTCCAAGGGTAGAAAAACACACACGAACGTCGCGTAAAAACCCGAAAGTATCCTCCGTTCTTGGGATTTCGTATAATTACAGCGATCAAGCCACCCCCGCTCTAAAATTTTTGTCAAGTCGAAGCCGGATTTCATTATCTTTGGGTTTTCCTCTCCTGGAGTTTCCTTGGATTTTTCCCACCAGCAACGGTGGCTCGAACCGCTTTATATTTAGTTTTTCGAAACCTATTTCGACTAAGTTTCTGAATGATATATTGTCTAAATCCAAAAGTTATTAATCCGACGCAACGGAATTGAAGATATGTGTATTAAAATTCCGTTTGTTGTGCTCGACATTATTTCAGTTTCCCTTGCCCACAATTGTAAACTTTAAACTATTCCAGTAGATGTTCCAGTGCTGCTAATCAATTCATATATTCCTCAAATATATTTATATCCGTTACTCGTAGTGTAAAAGTATACAATATTCGACAGAAAGTATGTAACAGGCAGAAGGAAGCGTTTCCCATAAAGTATATAATTCTTGATCAGGATCACTACCCGAGTCGATCTAGCCATGTACGTCTGTCCGTCCGTCCGGATAACCGTTGAGATCTCGGAAACTATAAGAGCAAGGCTATTGAGATTTGGCATGCGGATTCCTGAGCCTCTTACGCAGCGCAAGTTTGTTTCAGCAATGTGCCACGCCCATTCTAACTCCCACAAACGGATGCAAGAATAAAAATTTTAACTGAAATGTATTGTCCTCATCAATACCTATCGATTAACCTAAAAAAAGTTTGCCACACCCACTTTAACGCCCACAAACCGCCCAAAAACTTCAAAACATCGTAAATATGAACGCGGATATCTCAGAAACTATAGAAGATAGAGAATTGGGATTTTAGATTTAGATTCCGTAGCCTTGTACGCAGCGCAAGTTTGTTACGCGTAGATACCACGCCTACTTTAACGCCCACAAACCGCCCAAATCTTTGGTGCCCACAATTTTTACGCTAGATAAAAAATTTTAACTGAAATGTATTAGTCTTGTTAATACCTATCGATTGATCCAAAAAAAATTTCCACGCCCACTCTAACGCCCACAACGCTTAAATTTGTCTACCGCCGGTAGGTGGCGCATTTTAATCTCGCTTTGCTGCTTGCATATCTCCATTTCCTTTTGGTCCCTTTAGCTGAGTAACGGGTATCTGATAGTCGAGGTACTCGACGCCCACTCTAATGCCCACAAACCGCGTAAGCCTGTGGCGCCCACAAATTTCATGCTTGAAAAAAATGTAAACTGAAATGTATTAGTCTCTCTCAATAACTATCTATAGACCCCAAAACAAGTTTGCCACACCCACTCTAACGCCCATAACTCCTAAATTTGTCTACCGCCCACATATCCATATATTGAGATCGCGGGTAGGTTAGGCATTTCAATCTCGCTTTACTGCTTGCATATCTACTTTCCTCTTTGGTCCCTTTAGCTGAGTAATGGGTATCTGATAGTCGAGGTACTCGACTATAGCTTTCTCCCTTGTTTTTCTATATGAATAACAGTATAAATAAAGTAAACGAAATTCAAAATAATAATTCGCCACATATACGTGGCAAAAAATATTGCATTTTGGAAAATATTCCCAAGATGGTTTTTGTAGACACAAAAGTTGTCGATTCAACGGCGAACGTCGTTAATAAAGTAGAATCTCAAAATGTTGATTTAGAAACAATGCCAATGCAATTAATAATAAGTATAATTATTATGTCAGCAAGTGTTTTCCTAAAAGTCTATAAATTACACAATAGGTGTTTAAAGAAGAGATTCCAGAGTCAAGCAAACGACCTGGACAAAATTAAAAAAACAAGAAAGGAAGTTAACCTCGGCAAGCCGAAGTTTGTATACCCTTGCAGTTATAATTATTAAATTACTCCCAATAGTATAAGATAATATGTCAAAAAACACCGAGGCTATAAGTTGTTTAATATTATTTTCCCACCAATTTTCTGATCGTTCCTATGGCAGCAATTTTATGTAATCGTCCGATTTTGATAAAATTAAACTCGAAATTCAGAACCAACTAAGAAATGTTATTTCCAAGCGTAGGAGGTTATATGTTAAACAAGAAAGGAAGCTAACTTCGGCAAGCCGAAGTTTGTGTACTCTTGCAGATATATATTAAATTTAAAAAGTTTGTATACCCTTGCAGTTATAATTATTAAATTTAAAAATTGTTATTGTTGGTCATACCTATCGATTGATAAAAAAAATTTTTGCCACGCCCACTCTAACGCCCACAAACCGCCTAAGCCTGTGGCGTCCACAATTTTCATGCTAGATAAAAATGTTAACTGAAATGTGTTAGTCCTGTTAATACCTATCGATTCCAGAGTCAAGCAAACGACCTGGACAAAATTAAAAAAAAAGAAAGGAAGTTAACTTCGGCAAGCCGAAGTTTGTATAGCCTTGCAGTTATAATTATTAAATTTAAAAATATAAAAAATTATAATCACAACAGTATAAGATTTTGGGATCAATCGATAGGTATTGACGAGTCTCATGCATTTCCGTTAACACTTTTTATCTAGCATGAAAATTGTGGGCGTCACAGGCTTAGGCGGTTTGTGGGCGTTAGAGTGGGCATGGCATATTCGCGTAACAATCGTGCGCTGCGTACGAGGCTACGGAATCTAAATCTGAGATCCCAATTCTCTATCTTTTATAGTTTCCGAAATATCCACGTTCATATTTACGATTTTTTGAAGTTTGTGGGCGTTAAAGTGTGCGTGGCAAACTTTTTTTGGATCAATCGATAGGTATTGATGAGAAAAATACATTTCAGATAAAATTTTTATTCTAGCATCAAAATTGTAGGAACCACAGTTCGTGGGCGAAAGAGTGGGCGTGGCACGCTGCTGAAACAAACTTGCGCTGCGTAAGAAGCTCAGAAATTTGCACGCCAAGTCCCAATAGCCTAGCTCTTATAGTTTCCGAGATCTCAGCGTTCATACGGACGGACAGACAGACGGACATTGCTAGATTGACTCGGCTAGTGCTCCTGATCAAGAATATATAAATTAATTATTTGGTGCGAGTCAGCTGGCGGGCAGGTCCCACGCAGCAGTCACTAGTATACAAAAGCCAACAGTCTGGCAGCGGTCCCACTTCCTATGGGCCAAGGGTTCTAGGTCCAGGGGAATCGCAAGTACTGGATGTTGGGGTATTATCCGGGTTAAGCCGGATTCTTGATGAGCCGGCTGGCTATTCCTATTCACTGAAGATTAGGAATTTTATGTTGGAAGGGTGACTGCCCTTCTTTACCTGCTGGCCTAGAGACTCAGAGAGTATGAAAATAATAAGTTCTTTAACGGCAGTAGCCGGAGTTTAATATTGTCAGAGCTTGTGCTCTTTATTCAAGACTTCAAAATAGACTGACACAATGGAATATTCTTATGGCTAACAAAGGCTCACAGCGGCCACGCAAATATGCAGTGTTTGCCGTCTGTGCACGAGCGTCCGGTCCATTGCTTGGTCGGCAGTATAATCGGCGCGACAATGTTTACGTAACTATGGTCAACGACTCTGGTCTGCTGACCACAGTTAACTACTCCCCCCTCTAAGTCAAGGCCGCCCTCGGCCGTTCGTAGCTCGGCGATCACCTCTCCTATTTGGATCGCAGATCTTTTTGCCCCAGTTAGCCGGAGACACGCGAGGCCGATGCAGATAAGTGCGCAGCATATTGCTCCTGCTATAATTACTGCGAGATGCGTCTGGTGGTCGTCGATTTCTTCTCTGAACTCCTTGATGAACTCCAAATTTCATTCACTCAAGCGGTGAAGGTACGGGAGGATGAGGACATCCTGGTTGGCGGTGATGTTCAACAGAGGGAAGCTGGCTGCCCCTGGAGCTCTCTTCTGGGTGTTGACATGATTAATTTGTTTTTCAAAGGTGACGAGGTGTGTGCCATGTATCCAGACTTCTGTCCCGTTGTCCACTCGGACTTTGGCTGCTCGGTCGTTGATAATTACGATCCCTTCGTCCACATAGGTTATTGGTTGTAGATTGCCGTCTTGTATTCGGCAGTGCGCCACCCCACCTGCATGCAGTTCCTTAGCGCATAAACTCTCTAATGCCAAGCGGCAGAACGTGGCTCCCGATGATGCGGAGCAGTTCTCAATGGCGTGATTTTCTCCATTGCATTCCGCGACGACGTAATCTTTTATCTGCAGAATCGTCTCACCATGGGCGACCGGGGAAATTGTTATTTTCTTACAAGCTAGTTTAATTTTAGAAAATTTGATAATAAAATGTAAAATGCTAGCGGACTGCAGAATCTTTACGGACGAGACAGACAAAAGATCCCCAATGGGTGTTTTGGTGGGTTCCTCTAACCAAACTGATTTTAAGTCTTTGTGATCTAAAATATTCGGACTAACCATATTAATTTTGGCAAGGGTTATTGCAAGCATTAAGTTTTGTAATTCTGTCATCAACATTCTGTTTCTAGCAAGTAGTGTCTCATAAAAATGTCCAGTATCTATCTGTGAGTTTTTGGCCGATCTCAAAATTAAATTGACGGTAGAGGTTAGTTGATTAATTTGGCTTTGAATTTTAGTATTGATTTGAATTTGTCTTTTGCTCGACTCAACTAACTTCATTTCAGAGAATCTGATTTTTTCTAAGTCACCGGCATCCGGTGTTCCTGCTACGACCTTTAGCATTGATCCTAAGAAATCCAGACTCCTAGCTACTCTGTGATGAACGCCCAGCGACTCTAACAAATCCTGGAAGTGAGCGGTATCCACGCTTAGAAGCTTTTTCATGTGGGATATCGGAAACATGTCGATCGTGCTGCTCGTCTCCTCTATCACGCGCGCGAACTCTTTCCATACTAGGATTTCACCATCAACGATGGGAATGTACTTGGCCTGCGAATAATCAGTAATGTGAGCCGACGCCAAGGATATGAATATGAAACTATACCTATTTTTTGCTCATAAAGAGGTTTCCACCACCACCGAAATAAACTAAAAAAAAATTATTCCAATGGCTATGTGCCTTATTTATTTATTTATTTATAAAGAGCTAACAAATAATTAAAATTATGAGCTAGCAATGATATTGAGCAATGGCGACATGGGCCTTCAGATCGAATATTTTTTAGGGTTTTTTATAAGTATTTATTTCTATTGTTAAGCTTAGGTAGAGTCATCCTATATGCGGTGGTATAAATTTGTGTTTTTTAGAAATTGTATAATTTTTGCTAAGTTTTGTGGTGTGGGGTTGGACAGTGCTACTAGTGGGTTGGTGTTATTAAATATTTGTTGTCTTTGGATGTTTAGCGCGTTGCAAGTGGAGAGTAAGTGTCTTATTGATACAATGGCAGGTATTGGTATGGTTTGGATCGATGTAGTGTGCGTGGGTTATTTTGGTGTGTCCAAGTCTGAGTCTTGTTATTTTTATCTGGTGTAAACGTGAGATGGATAAATGGTTGTTCTTTGTGATTTGGTAGCTGTTGAGTTGGAGTTGGTTAATTGACTGGTACCAGACTGATGTCTTCGTTATGTATGATAGTGTTTTTGCTTGGTGTGTGTTTTTTATATATTTTAGCATGTCTTTTGTGTTAAGATTTTCAATAGTTATAAGTGGTTGTTTAATTGCGTCTTTTGCTAGGGTGTCCGCCAGTTCATTTCCTGGTATTCCTACGTGGCCGGGTATCCAAAGTAGTTTGAATTTGTTAGGGAATTTTTGTAGCAGGTTTCGGGCGTGTGAAGTGTAATGTTCAATATTGTTTGTATTTTTTATTGCGTCGATAGCAGAGAGAGAGTCAGGGCATATGCAAAACTTGCCTCTTTTGTTCTTTAATATCTCGAGTCCGTCTACTATTGCTTGTAGCTCAGCGGGAAACACTGACGAGTAGTGTGGTAGAAGGTCTATTTTTATGCAGTGTGTTTCGTTTGTGATTGCGAGGCTGGTAATTGTGTTTGTGTGCGATCCATCTGTGTAAATGTAGGTGAATTTCTGACTGTCTTTTGTCTTAATTTCTGTAAATAGTTTCCGAAAAATTTGTGGTGTTGTGTTTTTTTTGTTGTATGTACTTAGCGTTGTGTCGATTTTTCACATATCAGTGTTCCAGGGTGGTGTGGTCTGTGCACGTTGAGTAGCTTGTTTGAGGGGGAGGTCGTGGGCTTTTGAGTTTTCTATTATGCGGTCTATTGTTGATTTGTATTGTGGTCGTTTTGGTGGTCGGTATGATTTAAGAATTTTTATTATTGTGGAGTTTTTGGCGTTAATCAAAGATTTTATAATTTTTGTTGTTAGGAGGTCACGTCTATCTTCTAGTGGGTCTGCGCGTGCTTCGTAAAGTACGTTATCGATAGGTGTCGTCCTGAATGCGCCAAGAGCAGTTCTGAAGGCAGTGTTTATTGGTGATTTTATTTTTCGTAATGTTGTTTTTGGCAATATCCGTAGATTGGAAGGCCGTAGTCTGCTTTTGCGATGATGGTTGCTTTTGTGGCGTTTAGAAGTGTAGACGTATTGCAGTTGAATTTTGGGCTTGAGAGGCATTTTATTATGTTAATTGATTGCTTGAGGCTGTGTGAGAGTAGTTCTGTGTGCGTATTCCACCTGTGTTTGTTATTGAAATGTACGCCAAGTATTTTTAGTGAAGTTTCGTTTTGTATTTGAATGTTACCCGTGGATAAAGTGCAGTTGCAGTTCTGCTTTCTGCAAACGTGCAGGTGCTTACATTTTGTGGTCGAGAGCTTGGCGCCAGAGTATTCGGCCCGGTCTAGAATGGTGGCTATGATGGGGTTAAGGTTTATGTTGATATTTTTTCTGTTTTTTAGTTTAAGTATCAATTTAAAGTCGTCCGCATATTCGCTTAGGCTTATGTTGGGATGAAGAGTGAGTTTTTCTGCTAGTTGGTTGTATGCTATCACAAAGAGGATCACGGAAAGTGGAGAGCCTTGAGGTATGCCGTTTTGCATGGGCTGAAATGGGAGAGGTCGGAGTTGATACGAACCAGTATTTTTCTGCTTGTCATATAATTTTTTATGTAGTTTGTTATTTTTGGTTCTGTTTTCCAAATGGCGAGTTGATTAAGTATGGAGTGGATTCCGATTCTGTCGAAAGCTTTTGCAAAATCTAGGGATATGATGGATGCGTGGTTCCTTCTTGAGATAGCTCTTGCTAATGGATGGTCAACTAGCAGTATACTGCCCATAGCTGATTTACCTTTTCTGAAACCAGTTTGGATGTTTTGGGTAAGTTTGTCGTTTAGTACAAACAACTACAGTCGTTTTGCTATAATTTTATCCAGAATTTTTGATAGGCATGAGATTAGTGAGATTGGCTGGTATGAATTTAGGTTGGTTTTATCTGTGTTTGGTTTTATTATTGGTATTATCAGATTTTTTTTTAGGCTAGTGGGACGTAGTTATTTAGTATTGCGTTTTGCAGGTTTATTATTCTATTTTTTGTTGTTTTATCTATGTTTTTTATCATTGTGTAGTTAGTTCTGTCCAGTCCGGGTGTGTTTCCTTTTAGTGTGTTTAGTGCTGATGAGAATTCTATTGGTGTTATGGGCTTTTCTATTTCTATTGCTCTTTTGCTGGGAATGTATGACAGGGTGTGTGTGTTATTAAGTGATGTTTGCTTTTGGTCTATGAATGTAGTGGTAAAACTTGTATCGGATGAAATTTCTGAAAAATGTTTGCAAAATAAGTCTCCGATTTCTAGCTTGTGGGTGGTGTTTTGATTTGTGGCTGGGTTAAATAGGCAGTGTATGTTTTTTTGAGGGTTGAGTCCGCAAAATCGTCGGATGTTGCTCCAGATTGTTTTTGGGGGTGTCTCGGGTGAGATTTGGGAAGTGAAGTTGTTTATACTTTGTTTTTTTATCCTGTTTTAGTGTTAGTCTAAATAGTGCATTTGCTTTTTTGTACTTCAGGATGTTTTCTGTAGTTATGTTTCTTTTTAGATCGTTCCATTTCTTCATTTTGTCTACTCTCAATGGGCTAAGGTTATTGTTCCACCATGGTACATTTTGGGTCTTTTTTATCGGGTGTGTTTGGGGTATTGCCTTGTGGGCGCTGGAGAGGATGATTTTGTGAATTGTTGCTGCTCCCTTGTTTATGTTTGAGCTTGGTTGTCTTTGAGTATTCTTCAGTTAGCTTGCAAAATTCTAGCCAGTTTGCTTTGCCGGTTAAAAATGTAGGCTTAGGTGGAGTGACTTTTCGGTTCGATGTGTTGGAGGTGAAGAGGGTAATTATTATGGGGAAGTGGTCGCTGCCAAACAGATTATCTTCTGTTTGCCATGTGCTGTCGATTTGTAGTATTGGGCTGCTGAAAGTTAGATCAACGTTTGTGAGTGTGTTGTGTGTGCTAAAGTGAGTAGCAGACATGTCGTTTAATAAGATATAGTTTGATTGTGTTATAAATTTCTCTAATATTTTTCCCCTTGAGTTGTTTTGATTTGAGCCCCAGTTTTTGTGCCAACCGTTAAAGTCGCCAGTGACAAAAGTGGGTATGTTTGAGGTGTCTAGTACGGCCTGAAGGTTTTGCAGTATGGGATTGTGACTGGTAAATTTTATAAGTGTTTCTTGTTGTGTGTTTTTTAATGATTGTTTGAAGTTCGCAGTAGTTGTTGCTATATCCATTCATATTCCATTGTTTAATCTTCATAGTCATTTTAAGAGCCAGTTGTTTGTTGTTGATAGAGGATTAATTGATTAAGTACCTGTTTTTTACTAGCTGCTGTCAAAAGTGTCACATACTTTCTGAGTCGCTTATGTTAATGTGCTTGTTATACCCGTTACTCGTAGAGTAAAAGGGTATACTAGATTCGTCGGAAAATATGTAACAGGCAGAAGGAAGCGTTTCCGACCCCATAAAGTATATATATTCTTGATCAGGATCACTAGCCGAGTCGATCTAGCCATGTCCGTCTGTCCGTCTGTCCGGATGAACGCTGAGATCTCGGAAACTATGAGAGCTTGGCTATGGAGATTTGGCGCGCATATTCCTGAGCTTCTTACGCAGCGCAAGTTTGTTTCAGTAGACTGCCACGCCCACTCCAACGCCCACAAAACGCCCAAAACTGTAACTCCTACAATTTTGATGCTAGATAGAAAATTTTAACTGAAATGAGAGCTTGGCTATGGAGATTTGGCGCGCAGATTCCTGAGCTTCTTACGCAGCGCAAGTTTGTTTCAGTAGACTGCCACGCCCACTCTAACGCCCACAAACCTCCAAAGAAAAAAGCTATGACGTCAGAGCCAGACAATGCGAAATGTTTTTACGCGTGTATGTGTGTATGTAAATAGTTGCCGGCCGAACTTAGCGGCAAAGAAAAAAGCCCTGCCGGCGCTCAGAGAGAGCAAAGTGCGCGGCTAACTTGTTCTATTGAATAATGAACCCTTTATCCATTTGTCCCATTGACGGGCAAAAACCTTTAAAGATCTGTACATCTTTATTTATCTCTTTCAAAGAATATGAATTAGCTTAATAAATACCTATAGATTGTCCCAAAAAAACTTTTCCGTTTTCAGTCCAATGCTCTCAAACCAAAGTAGTTAGGACAAGCCTTGACACTAGAGCCAGAAAACGACATACATACATACATATGTATTTATGCATGTGTGTGGACGTAAAAAATTGCAATCTAATATCCGCGGCAAATAGAATTCTTTCAAACAAAGCTATTCAACCAAATATTTTGAAATACAGAATGTGCCTTAAAATTGTGTATGTTTAGCAAGCATACATAAATATAAATGTTTTTTGTCTATTTTATGTGTTGCTTTCTCATTCTTGGCGCTGGCTGAAACAAAAGCAGAGCCGAGAAATAAGAGCAAGGGAGAGAGAACAAAGTGCGCGGCTAACTTATTTTAAAGTTTGTTATCTGAGTAACGGGTATCTGATAGTCGGGGTACTCGACTATAGCGTTCTTCCTTGTTTTTGTTTAGATTTTTTGTTTCGTTAGTTTTGGTGTGTTTTAAGTTGGTTGTTAGTGTCTTGTTTTTGTCCTTGGAGAAAATGCGTAGTTTCAGATCTTGGGTCCTTTCGCTTGCCATGTTGTCTTTTGAGGTGTTAGGGGGGTCGAGATCCATGCTGATAACATCAGTTGTTTGGTGAGCGGGTGAAGCTTGTGGGGGTGGTGTGGTGTTTGTAAATTGAGTTGGTGTGGGGGTATCTGTTGAGAGGTCTTGGTATGATATTAGTTTTCTTTTTTGATGTTCGTGTGTTGCTTGCGTGTCATTGTTTTGTTTTGTGGGTTGGGGTGTGGGTGTTGTTTTTGTGTTTGTTGCTGTTTTGTTGGTCTGTTCTTTAGATAGGACAGATGCAAAGCTGTTGCTAAGATGTTGGTTGCGACCAGTGTAGTAAAGTTCTAGTGCAGTTTTGTGATCCACTTTTTGTGTAGTTTTTATTGTGATCAGTTCTTTTTGTTTTATAAATTTTGGGCAACTGCGGTCTAGTGGGCTGTGTTTTGCGTCTGTTTCGAAAATGTGTTTGCAGTTAATGCAGCATTTTTCATTGTTGCATTTCTCATTTTCCTCTGTGTGGACTTTCTCGGAGCAGTTCTTGCAAAGTTCTTCGGGGCTTTTGCAGGTTGGAGTCGGGTGTCCAAATCGTAGGCATTTTCTGCAACTTAATGGGAGTGGGATGTATGCGCGTACGCGAATCTTTTCGTATCCAATGTTCAGGGAGTCTGGGAGAGTAAGGGCTTGGAATGTTATTATAATTAAGCCAGTTTCTGTTAAAGTTTGATCTTGTTTTTTAAGGATTTTTCGCACTTCAGTGACTTTTTGAGGTTTTAGTTCGTTTAGTATTTCGGTTTCGTCTATGTTGCGTAATTCGTTGCAGTAAATGACCCCCTTAGACAAGTTCAAAGTTTTCTGTTCGGTGGCTTTTACTTTAATGTCTGCCATGTTTGTAATTCTAAGTAACTTATGTGCCTGTAAATTGTTCTTAGTTTTAACCAATAAGTAGCCCGATCGAGTATTTTTGCATGACTCCACTTCTCCTCCGCATGCGAAATCGATGGTTTTTTTAATTAGAAAGGGTGATACATTTTCAAAAGACGTATTGTCGGTTCTGTTGATTACAATGTATTTTGGTTCGCTTGGTAGTTTGTTGTATATTGATGTTCTACCTATGTCAGGCGGTTTATCCATTGTTGTTGTTTTTATTGGGCTGGCGCCCGGCACGTGGATTTGTGTTTGATGTGTTTGTTGTGTTTGTTGTTTTTGATTGTTGCGAATTTTGTTTTGTGCACTTGTTTGTTTTTTTGCTAGTAAGCTAGCGGACGCTGCTGTTGGCGAATAGCACTACGGGAGCTCAGAAGTAACACGTCTTATCTCCAAGAAGTTTGAGGTGAAACTGGGCTATGTGCCTTATAGTTATGGTAGTAATGAATTATGCCAAGTGGCTTAAAGGTGTAATAAAAAATGAATTAAAAAAGTAAAGGACATTGTTTGATTGTATCATCTAAGATTGTCCTTGTGGACCATCCTCCCCTTAATGAGGACCGTGGTCCCCAGGTCCGCCTCTACAGCTCTTTCCTCACATAAGGGTGTGAGTTTGTACCCTAGCCTTCTGTTGGATTTTACCAATACCTTTTCACCGACGTCGAAGACCCTATTCTGCCGAGACGCATTTTCCCTATTTCTGAGCTTTTCTTGTGCGTTTTTATACCCGTTACTCGTAGAGTAAAAGGGTATACTAGATTCGTCGGAAAGTATGTAACAGGCAGAAGGAAGAGTTTCCGACCCCATAAAGTATATATATTCTTGATCAGGATCACTAGCCGAGTCGATCTAGCCATGTCCGTCTGTCCGTCTGTCCGTCTGTCCGGATGAACGCTGAGATCTCGGAAACTATGAGAGCTAGGCTATTGAGATTTGGCGCGCAGATTCCTGAGCTTCTTACGCAGCGCAAGTTTGTTTTAGTAGACTGCCACGCCCACTCTAACGCCCACAAAACGACCAAAACTGTAACTCCTACAGTTTTGATGCTAGATAGAAAATTTTAACTGAAATGTATTAGTCTTGTCAATACCTATCGATTGACCCAAAAAAATTTTGCTACGCCCACTCTAACGCCCACAAACCTCCAAAGAAAAAAGCTATGACGTCAGAGCCAGACAATGCGAAATGTTTTTACGCGTGTATGTGTGTGTATGTAAATAGTTGCCGCCCGAACTTAGCGGCAAAGAAAAAAGCGCTGCCGGCGCTCAGAGAGAGATAAGTGCGCGGCTAACTTATTCTATTGAATAATGAACCCTTTATCCATTTTATCCAAGACCTTTAAAGATCTGTACATCTTTATTTATCTCTTTCAAAGAATATGAATTAGCTTAATAAATACCTATAGATTGTCCCAAAAAAACTTTTCCGTTTTCAGTCCAATGCTCTCAAACCAAAGTAGTTAGGACAAGCCTTGACAATAGAGCCAGAAAACGACATACATACATACATATGTATTTATGCATGTGTGTGGACGTAAAAAATTGCAATCTAATATCCGCGGCAAATAGAATTCTTTCAAACAAAGCTATTCAACCAAATATTTTGAAATACAGAATGTGCCTTAAAATTGTGTATGTTTATCAAGCATACATAAATATAAATGTTTTTTGTCTATTTTATGTGTTGCTTTCTCATTCTTGGCGCTGGCTGAAACAAAAGCAGATCCGAGAAATGAGAGCAAGGGAGAGAGAACAAAGTGCGCGGCTAACTTATTTTAAAGTTTGTTATCTGAGTAACGGGTATCTGATAGTCGAGGTACTCGACTATAGCGTTCTTCCTTGTTTATTCTATCTTGTACCTCATACTGCGGATTGTCTGATTGCGTCTGAAGCACATCAGCCGGCCTTTTGTCGATGACCGAATGGTTAGACTTATTGTACCTGGCAGTGGACAGTTAAATAAGCTCAACAGTGTCGCTGATGCCTTTGTCGATTTTAAGGCATCAGGCGAGTTCTGCCAGAGTGCTGTAAAAGCGTTCCACCTGTCCGTTCGATACACTGTGTAAGGGTGGTGCATTTGCGATATTAACCCCAAAGTCAACATGGCTGAAATTGTATGTGAATTCAATGACGGTTCATTGTCACAATATATCGTCTTGGCCCTTGGGAAATAGTTCATTAACTGTAACAGTGCAGGTTTGAGGTCCTCAATCGTTCTAGAGGGGATAGGCTGCACGACTGCGAACTTTGAGAACTTATCGATGCATGTTAGGAAGTATTTCCTGTCCGTTGAGAAGATATCAATGTGTAACGTCTCCCATGCACAGGAAGGGATCGGAGACTCGCCGATTTCCTGTTTCTTTGGATGCCTATCATATTTGGCCCTCGCGCAGGTTTTGCAGTTTTGAACGATTTCATTGGCTAGTTTAGCCATTTTGGGAAAATAATACTCGGAGAGTACTTGTTTGACATTTTCTTGTACCGATCTGTGTGCCCTATTATGCTCGGCAGTCATGATTTCGCGTCTCTCCGTGGCAGCGAAAATATCCGTTTCACGGTTTTTGCAGTGCCAGAATTTGGTAGCTGGGAATTGCCGAACCAAATCATCCTGTATCATCGCCAGGGTCAGGGAGAGTTCGCTGTGTATAGTGGCAGCGCACAATTCAGCCTCTTGTTCCCTTATCACATTTAGTTGCTGTCGAGAAAGTGCATCGGCAACAAGATTTTCTTTACCGAGTTTGTAATGAATACGCGCACCAGACTCGTCAATGCGAGCATTCCACCCTTTGATTTTTGCATTTGGATTGGATTCCGATACTGCAAAGGTTAATGGCTGGTGGTCGGTAAAGATATTTATATGTTGTACGGCATATAAGTAGTGCCGTAACTTGGCCAAAGCCCATACAATGGCCAATAATTCCCTCTCATTGGTGGCATAATTGATTTCTCTGTCTTTTAATGTTCTCGAAATCATTGTTATGGGGCGTCCTTCTTGAGATAGGACTGCACCAATACCATAGGCTGAGGCGTCCGTCGTAAGATGGAACGTCTTTTTGTAATCTGGGTATTTCAGCATCACGTCTTCAGATGCCAAGATGTTTCGTAACTTCTGAAAGGCTTGTTGCTGCGTTTCAGAGAATTTTACCGGAATGTTTCGTGACCTATGCCTACTAACACTTCCGTTTTCGCCTTTTAAGATGTCAGAAATGGGTCTTGCTATTGCTGCGAAGTCCTTTATGAAACATCTATAGTAGCTTGCCAAGCCGAGGAATGATCTGACTTCAAATACGGATTTTGGTTCCGGGAAGTCTTGAATGGCTTTGACCTTCTCTGGGTCGGTTGTTGCACCGCTACTGGTGACTATGAATCCCAGAAAACTTACGCTTTTTTTAAAGAAGGGCGATTTTTCTACTGACACCCTCATGTTGGCTTCGTAAAGACTTTTTAGTACCCAATCTACATGCGTGACGTGGGATTCTTCGCTTTCTGAAAAAATAATCACATCATCCACATATACGTAACAAATTTGCCGATTTGTTATCGCAAAATGTCATCAATCGTCCTCTGAAATATGCTGGCTGAATTTTTCAGGCCAAAAGGGAGTCTTCGAAATTCATACTTCCTTCCGTTTACCGAAAAGGAAGTTTTTTCCCGATCTCGATTCGCAAGCATGATCTGGTGGTAGCCTGACTTAAGGTCCAGTGTCGTGAAATATCTGGCCTTTCCCAAATTCCCCAATATCATGGAGATATTCGGCATGGGGTATTTGTCAGACACCGTTCTTTCATTAAGTTTGCGAAAGTCAATTAATAGTCGCATGTTTTTGTTACCTATTTCATCAGTGCCCTTCTTGTCTACTATCCATATTGGATTGTTGTACGGAGACACTGATTTTTGAATTATGCCATTGTTCAAAAGACTTTGAATTTCTTTATTGACAAAATCAGCCGCCCCCATGGGGTACGGGTACAGTTTGGCATAAATGGGCTCTTCATTCTCTGTTCTTATGGTGGCCACTACTGACGTGTTATATGGCAGAGCCTCGTTAGGGTCCGCAAAAGCCTTTTTTCTGCTGTTTGGCATTTTCATGAAGGCGTCTCTAATGAAAGGGGGTGCACTAGAGCAATTTACGTTAGTAAAGTTGACATTAGCGCAGGTGTGGAAGGAAAGTTTTTCGACCTCCGTGCCCCATTTAAGAATCCCGGTTTCTAAGCAAAGCGATGCTCCGGCATGTTTTATTAGGTCGAAACCGATTATCCCGTCGAACGACGATAAGTCCGATAAGACAAAGAATGTGGCCGTAATATTAAAAATTGAGACGAGGCATTTCTCTGTTATGTGAGATGTGCCATGGATTGATTGGATGCTGAAAGGGGCTTCTACTGGACGGACGCCTTTTAGCCCCTTGAAAGGCTTAATAAAGCTTTTAGAGGCGCCCGTGTGTACAAGGAATTTCTTAACGTTTCCAGCTACTCTCCGTCTGAGGTAGGGTTGCAGGGAGTTTGCTCTAAAAAATGTATTGCATCTGAATCGTATTCCACAATGGCATCTTCGATTTTCGATACTGCATTGGAGGCTACGCTGGCATAATTTTTTCTTGCCTGTTCTCCACCCTGAGAGATGTGGTTAACCCTTTGCTTCTTTTGTATGTTCGTTCTGTTAGACGTAGCCGGCCTCCTACTCTGGTAAGCTGGGGCTGGGGGATGCTGTAACATCTTAGAAAAAGATGGGTTAACCTCCATAGGTTCCTGTTGGGGTGTAATATGTTTAAACGAGTAGGATTTTCCATAAAGCCCAAATAATATAAGTCCAATTCATTTAGGTTAGATATCCATTTGGATGATTTTTATTTGTATTGTATTCGGAGCAGAGCAGCAGTTGTTGCCGCTCTGAGCTCAAAAGAGTTTCTTGACAAACTTAATTTACTTAGGTCCTTAGGAGGTCTAAGTCTCATAGCGGCGCTGCCAACAGCGGCAGCGGAGAGACGGCCTATATATTCTTAAGTATATAGCTATGCTCACTTTGTCTGGAGCGCGAAGGTATGTGTATGTACTTGACTTTGGCTGAGCGGCCGGCGTGTGCAACAGTATGCTGACACGCACTTTCTGTGCGATCGACTCATGTTTCGACCACTTAGGTTTTTGACCGAGCCTTTGTTTATGTAAACACTGCAACAAAGTGTTACAGTGTGTTTGATTCAAGTACTCTTGGTACAGTAGATATTCAATATAAGTGCATACTACATCTCCCTCCTTTTGAAAAATAACGTAATATAATGGAGTTATTTTCTTTGAGCAAAGTTTGAGAAAATTGATATTATTTATAGCAATAAGATTAAAAAATTTTTTTTTTTGTTTTGTTTTTCTATTTTTTTTTTTTTTGCTATATACTTATTTTAGATATGGTTTTTTTATATGTTCTTATATTATGTATGGCCATACGTGATATATTTATGGAATAAAAATTGATTATGAAATAAATAGTTTTAATCTATCTTTATGTACTATTTGATTTTTATTTTTGTTAATTATTATAGTTATGTTATCTCTATCTCCTATTTGTTCTACCCTATAAGGACCTGTATATTTCGAATCTAACTTATGTCCTGTTTCATTTTTCAATAAAACCTGATCTCCTATTTTTAAATCGAAAACTAAACTAGTTTTGTCGTAACTAATTTTCTGTTTTAACTTATGAGATTCTAGCATTAGTCTAGCTCTCTTAATTGCCTGTTCTAATCTAAATTTGGATTCCTTAGCATCATCTTCTATATTATAAAGGGGTTTTATTTTATTTATGCTATTAAAATGTTTTGGTAGATTTGAAGTTTTACCAAAAACTAGCTAGTCATGTGCCATAGATGGAGTTGTATTAAAACAATAGACGAAGTATCGTAGCCATACATCCCAATCTGTCAACTGAGATTTATGAACGAATGAACTCATTGAGTGTTCTGTGGCTTCGCTCCACGGTACCTACAGTCTGGTGGTGGTGTGCAGTTGAAGTTATGTTTTTAATATGTATGTTTTTAATATGTAAGTATTTACATAGATCTTCAATAGTTGATTTTTTATATTCTGTTCCCATGTCCGTAATGAACGTCTTCATTGGACCGTACTTTAGAATAAAATCTTCAAATATAGCTTTTGCTACTGTATTTGCACTTTTATTGGGTATAGGTATAGGTACTAGGTATTTAGTTAAATCGCAGATGAGTGTTACTGCGTATTCGTTTCCATTATTAGATTTTGGAAGTGGACCAATAGTATCTACAATTACTATATCAAAAGCTCTTTGTGGAGTTTCGGTTATAGTTAGTGGGGTCTTAGTATGTTAAGTCGTTTTCGACATTTTCATTTAGGACATTTCTTTATGTACTCTTTTATGTCTTTGGAAATATTTTTCCAGTAATAGTGTCTCTGGACCTTGGCCATCATGGATCATCATGGAATGTAGACAATATAGCTTCTATTTCTTTCTTAGTTTTGATTACGGTCACCAGGTTGAGTAGCGTTTTAAAATTATCAATTGAAACATGTTCAAAGATATTTTCCCACGGTGCCACTTTGAGTTGGCTGACTTTGTGAATACCGGCCTGCTTTTCAAGCCTTTGAAAGAATTGACCTAAGTCAATGGTTCCATTAGTATACAAATCGCTAACATCATATCTTGCTGTAATTTTCATTCCGTGCTTAAATAAACACATTTTATTATTTACATGCAAGGTCACTACTTTACGTACTTCATCGTTATTAATGACTTCATATACGTTGGGCTTTGAAGCTTTTTCTATAGATTGCTTATGCAATTCTATTTGATCTTTTCCTGCGCAGGATTTTTGTCTACTTTGGTTTCTGGTAGTGACTTTCAGAACTGTATTGCTTGTTTGTATATTTTTTAAGTCTGTGATGGTTATTCTAGAGAGCGCATCGGCTACATAGTTATCTTTACCCTTTAGATACTCTACCGTAAAATTATATTCCTCCAATTCAAGTCTCATTTGTGTTAGTTTGGAACTGGGATTTACCATTGAAAATAAGTAGGTAAGTGCTCTATGGTCTGTTTTGACAGTGAAGTGTCTACCATAAATATATGGTCTGAAGTGTGTTATTGCCCAATGAATGGATGCTAATTCTTGTTCTGTAGTGCTCTTGTTGCTTTCACCTTTCGTAAAGGATCTTGATGCGTATGCCACTGGAAGCTGTAGTCCATTTTTGTTTTGAGTTAGGACTGCTCCACAAGCGTATTTGCTAGCATCTGTGATAATGCAAAATTCTTTGCTAAAATCTGGGTATTGCAACAGAGTGGGATTTATTAATGCTGATTTAAGATGTTCGAAGGCGTTTTGACATTGTGTTGTCCATTCGAATTTTACATCTTTCTTACATAATCTTGTTATGTGATGGGAGTATTCGGCAAAATTCTTTATAAAACGTCTGTAATAATTGCAAAATGCAATGAATCTTCTAGCGCTGTCCGCACCACGTGGGACTGGATAATTTTGAATTACGTCGTTTTTTTGTCGTCGGGCAAGATTCCTTTATCTGTGCATTTACGTCCTAAGAAAGTGACTTCATGCATGAAAAATGAACATTTTTCAGGATGTAACTTCAAGTTGTGTTTTCTACATTTCTCGAAAATATCAGTTAAGTTCTTGAGCATATGTTTTTCGGAACAACCTATGACTATTAAGTCATCCATCCTTGCGAAGGTTCTAATCCAGAGAAAGCTATAGTCATCATTCTCTGAAAAGAGTTTGGCGCTATTTTTAAACCGAATGGTAATCGCGTGAAGCGGTACGAACCATTGTTTGTTGAAAAAGATGTTATATCCCGTGAACTTCCAGTTCAATTTGATGAAAACCTGACATTAAGTCAAGGCATGAGAAATATTTTTCTCTACCTAGTTGATCTAAAATTTCATCGATTCTAGGGAGTGCAAATTTATCAGACAAGAGTTTTTTATTAATTTGACGATAGTCAATTACCAATCGCCATTTTTTATTTTCTGTATGCTATTGGAACATAAATTGGATGTTTTAGGTTATTTGGCCTTATTATAAGCCAGTCTTCAGACGGCTTGAAGTCTAATTGACAGTTGTATCTTTTGATAAAATCGATTCCTAGTATTCCATCACATGGAATAGCGAATTGCATATTTACGATATGGAAATCATGTTGAATTATGTACTTAGAAGTTTGAATTTCAATAGAAGTTAAGCCTTTTGATTTGGTAACTTCCTGACTTATACCCTGTATGTTTATGATGTGATTATCTTCAATGTTTTGAAAATTATCGGAATTTTCCTTCAATATGGATATTTCCGCACCTGTGTCTAGTAGGAGAACTAATTCTTTTCCTGTTGCTACGTTCATGAAAGTGACAAATGTATTTTGACTAAGATTTAAAGTGTGAATTTTGATGTTGTTTACTGTCGTGTATCTAAAGGTGGTTGGGAGTTTCCCGAATTTGTTTGTGCTACTCTAACATTGTTATTGTGGTTGTTGTTGTTTCCCCCTCGGCTGTTTCCGCCGCTGTTGTTTCCACCACGGTTGTTGTTTCTTTAATAATTGTTATTTTGGTTATTGTTATTTCTGTTATAACCATTGTTTTGATTATATCCGTTATTCTGATAATATCTGGTATTGTTATAATTACCTCGATTATTACCTCGTCCGCGATTTCCACCGCGCTGCGGGTAATTTTTGTAATATAGGACAGTGTTTGTCTGTCCGGTTGCTTCTGTGCAACTGTTTACAAATTTTGATATGGCCTCATTCATTATATTGAAGGTACCAGCTTGCATGATAGTTTTTACCTTATCGATTGTGCAAATTTTAGTCATTGCTTTAACTGCATGCCGACTGGAATAACTTCTGGCTAAATCTAGGGATAAGCCATCTGTTATATATGCACCTTCTAAAGATTTTGTCATCTGCTCAACCTCTTGTGTGTACTGGTTGGCAGTTTTATTGCGTTGCTGTAGGTTCATCAGTTTTGCTGACAACACTTCTACAGTTTCGCCTTTGACGTTGTTTTTATACCCGTTACTCGTAGAGTAAAAGGGTATACTAGATTCGTCGGAAAGTATGTAACAGGCAGAAGGAAGCGTTTCCGACCCCATAAAGTATATATATTCTTGATCAGGATCACTAGCCGAGTCGATCTAGCCATGTCCGTCTGTCCGTCTGTCCGTCTGACCGTCTGTCCGTCTGTCCGTCTGTCCGGATGAACGCTGAGATCTCGGAAACTATGGGAGCTAGGCTATTGAGATTTGGCGTGCAGATTCCTGAGCTTCCTACGCAGCGCAAGTTTGTTTCAGTAGACTGCCACGCCCACTCTAACGCCCACAAACCGCCCAAAACTGTGGCTCCTACAGTTTTGATGCTAGATAGAAAATTTTAACTGAAATGTAATGTTCTCATCAATACCTATCGATTGACCCAAAAAAAAGTTTGCCACGCCCACTTTAACGCCCACAAACCGCAAAACCCTGTGACGCCCACAATTTTCATGCTAGATAAAAATTTTTAACTGAAATGTATTGGTCTCGTCAATACCTATCGATTGATCCAAAAAAAAATTTGCCACGCCCACTCTAACGCCCATAACGCTTAAATCTGTATACCGCCGGTAGGTGGCGCATTTTAATCTCGCTTTGCTGCTTGCATATCTCCATTTAGCTGAGTAACGGGTATCTGATAGTCAAGGTACTCGACTATAGCGTTCTCCCTTGTTTAATCTGGAAATGACTTTAGCTATTATTATTTCATTTCCGATTAGATTTCTGGCGACACCTTTTAGCTTTGTTTTTATTATGGAAACTGCTAATTGTTCGTGTTCGCCTTTTATTGGTTTTATTATTTCTAATGCATCCATAAAACTTGTTAAGTTTTCAGCTTTAACATCGAAAACTGGTATAAGCTTGGATGCTGTATTAATAAAATCAATATTAGTTTGTGCCATTTTGATTGGATTTATTTCTACAACACTGTTGTGAGAATCCGAGTCGGTCGATTCCTGGTCTGATAATTCAGATTGAATAAGGACTGCCGGAATAGTGAGGTTGCTTATATCTTTTTCTTCTATATCGGGATCTTTAGAGATAGGGTCGTCATCCTCAGCTTGTACTGGTGGATCTGATGATTCTGACTCTTCTCTAGCTTCTATCTTCAAAGGTGTGTTTAGGATAGTTGGTACTGAAATTGTTAAGTCGTTCCTTTGCTTTATAACTATTAGGTTATCCCGTAATTTGTTTAAATATTTTGATATTAGTATACGCGCTGTATTGAAGCGGGTTTCTAATATTTCGGCATGCTTGTTCACAGTGTTTTGCTGTGCTGGTCGGGGTCTAGATAGTGACTTATAAGATCTGCCAAAATCAATTTTTATATTATTTAGTTCTTTATATAACTCGTCCCATTCCATTATTTAATGGAATATTTTCTAGGTTCTTGAAACCATCAATGAAAGATGTCTCCCAAGTAACTTGTTATCGTTAATAACTGATCTAATTTTTAGGGTCGGGACGGTGCTCAATACTATCGCCTTCTGGGTACTTGAGCAATGTATCAAGGGAGAAAAGTCTAAGTTGCACCTATTCATTTACTCATATTCGAATTCATTGATTAGTAGAGGCTCAGCTCCTTTTTCAATTATTGATAACACCCTGTTCTGAAAGTTGGGTTCCCTATCAAGAGTGATTCTAATACACTCTGTAGTATTCATTATTTATAATTTTATTTCTTTTTTTATTTTTTTATTTTTATTGTACATTAGATATGATTATTAGATGAAATAATATCTATATTCAATATATCAATACATGGACATACAAATTTATATTAAATGGTTTGCTCTTGTGTTTTTATTTTATTTTGAACATCTTTTTATAATTATTGTTGGCGCTTTATGTATTTATATTTTGTCCAGATCATAGGCCTGCCTTTTATTTATGGCTCTCTTTGATATACATTTATTATGAAACATATATGCCTTGTACAAAATAAATGCGCTCATAATAAAGACAATGATAATAAAATGTTCGTTAATTCTGTATTAATATTCTTAGACGTTGCTGTGGAGTCCACTTCTTTTACGTCTACTAAACCCATTTTGGGTGTTTTTCTGTGAGCTGCTATAGCCATAGGTGTATAGTTTAATTTATAATTTATTTTCCATTTAGTTTGGCTCATGTAGTTAAAAATTTGCCTTTTTGGGTCGTGAAATTTTTTTGTATAACTTGATAAAAATTTATTTTTAACAATGGGAAGGCCTGCCTAGTTTTTGTATGGTTTTCAGGCCACACGCTAATTGGGCAACTTTAATGTCGCTCAATTTTTTTTTTACATTAGATTTTTATATAATATAAAAAAAATATGCATCGCAGTGCAATGAAAAAAATTATGCAACGCAGTGCATGGTAAAAAAAAATATGCGCTCTATGAAGCGCTGTCGGCTCACTTACCCTTGGTCTCGATTGGTTGGCAAGACGTGGCCGCTGCTGGCTGCACAGGGGTACTCGCAATGGGGCGAGCACAGTGGTCCCTCGCAGTCGTTTGGGCACTTCTTTGTAAATTTTGGTATTTCCTTCTTCTGTGGTGGAGTTAATTTTACATTAGTTTTAGCAAGACTTTTAATTGCAGGATAGGTGTGTGTGTTTGTGGCTGTGGCTTGATTTTTTCTTTCACTTATTAAAGTTTTTATATTTTTGAGTTCGGCATGTAATTTGACCGAATCGTTCCAATTTAATTTACTTCCGCTATTTAGTAGCTTCAGTAATTCAGCCCTTCTGGCTTTTAGTCTCTTTACCACACCACTGCGTTTTGCACACATCACACTCTACTCACAGCGATATTATTTTTTGTCTGCTGCTAATGAAATTCATCAATTTCTGTCCTCCAGTTGTTCCTTTCTAGGTCCTCCAGGACCAGCGTCACGGTGAAATGAAATCGTCTTTAATTTCCTGTCCTGCAGTTGTGCTGTCCTAGGTCCTCCAGGACCATCGTCACGGTCGCCATGTAATATGTTTAAACGAGTAGGATTTTCCATAAAGCCCAAATAATATAGGTCCAATTCATTTAGGTTAGATATCCATTTGGATGTATACTAGGGTATACTAGATTCGTCGGAAAGTATGTAACAGGCAGAAGGAAGCGTTTCCGACCCCATAAAGTATATATATTCTTGATCTAGCCATGTCCGTCTGTCCGTTTGTCCGTCTGTCTGTCCGGATGAACGCTGAGATCTCGGAAACTATGAGAGCTAGGCTATTGAGATTTGGCATACAGATTCCTGAGCTTTTACGCAGCGCAAATTTGTTTCAGTAGACTGCCACGCCCACTCTAACGCCCACAAACCGCCCAAAACTGTAACTCCTACAGTTTTGATGCTAGATAGAAAATGATAGATAATCATCAATACCTATCGATTGACCTAAAAAAAAATTTGCCACGCCCACTTAAACGCCCACAAACCGCGAAAACCTGTGACGCCCACAATTTTTATGCTAGATAAAAAATTTTAACTGAAATGTATTGGTCTCGTCAATACCTATCGATTGGCAAAAAAAATATATGCCACGCCCACTCTAACGCCCATAACGCTTAAATCTGTCTACCGCCGGTAGGTGGCGCATTTTAATCTTGCTTTGCTGCTTGCATATCTCCATTTCCCTTTGTGTAACGGGTATCTGATAGTCGAGGTACTCGACTATAGCGTTCTTCCTTGTTTTTATTTGTATTGTATTCGGAGCAGAGCAGCCGTTGTTGCCGCTCTGAGCTCAAAAGAGTTTCTTGACAAACTTAATTTACTTAGGAGCTTAGGAGGTCTAAGTCTCATAGCGGCGCTGCCAACAGCGGCAGCGGAGAGACGGCCTATATATTCTTAAGTATACAGCTATGCTCACTTTGTCTGGAGCGCGGAGGTATATGTATGTACTTGACTTTGGCTGAGCGGCCGGCGTGTGCAACAGAATGCTGACACGCACTTTCTGTGTACGCCGCCGATCGACTCATGTTTCGACCACTTAGGTTTTTGACCGAGCCTTTGTTTATGTAAACACTGCAACAAAGTGTTACAGTGTGTTTGATTCAAGTACTCTTGGTACAGTAGATATTCAATATAAGTGCATACTACAGGGGCCTATTGTTCAGAATAAACTTGCGCCTTGTGTTGCCTACTAAAGTGCGGGTTTTTGTGGGTGCCAAGTTGTTGACCTGGCTGAGAGGGGATCTTGTCCTGCTGACGTTCTGGCGTCTTGGGAGCTGGCTTACGATCCTCATCCTCTTGACTTCTTGCAAACGTTCTTGCGTAGATGTACCTCTCATGATTGGATTCAACTTCTTGTGGCAAGGCGAGGGCCGTCGGCATGTCTTTAGGTTTTGCTGAGAAGAGCACATCTGTAAGGCTGCGTTTGAGCCCGGAGATGAACACTCGCAAAGCATCTTCGCGGAATTTGTCACACAATACTAACCTTACTCCTAATGATTATGACCGGGAGCTGCCATCAAATCGCCTAAAAATGTGGTAGGCTGCTACAGCTGCTTGTCGCCAAGACACGTAAGACTCTTGCGTCCCCGCAAATTCTGGCAGACATTTAACGGCATCTAAAGGCTCGTTGCATTGTATGGTATCGTGTATTTCTATGGCTGCAAATGTTTTTACTTGAGTGGTCCGGGCTGGTTCTGATGCAGTGCTTACTGCCGCTACTTGCCCGGCCAACTCCCCAAATTTCCGCCTAAGTGCTTGCTCCGTGAGCTGGTTTCGGACGACCTGTTCTGCAAGGGCCTTGCTAGCGGTGGCCAGAACAATGAACCGGAGCTGTTCGGGATCCATGTTTGTGGGGGGGCTGGGGGGTTGCAGCTTACGGGTGGGATCCGCTCTTGTCCTTCACTCTCAGACCCCGAGTCACTTGAGTACTGTCTATTCTCCCTATATTGGAGGAACGGGGAG
Source organism: Drosophila suzukii (assembly GCF_043229965.1). Lineage (NCBI taxonomy): Eukaryota > Metazoa > Arthropoda > Insecta > Diptera > Drosophilidae > Drosophila > Drosophila suzukii. The sequence goes on along the minus strand of NW_027255896.1, from coordinate 28,373,060 downwards.
CTCATGTGAGGCTATAAAGAATTTTACCGATAAAGAATCCCAAATTGAAGGAGAGATTCATGTCTTTGCCTTATTTATTATTTCTTTTATATTGAAGGCGTAGATCGCCTACGGGCAGCTGAATTTAACTACACGGAATTCTTCGCGCGTGTGCAAAAGCGCTACACAAACAAAACAAAGTCGGAGGGCCCTGGCATCGTACAATGCGACAATGTATGCGCTGCTGCATGAAATTTATATTAAGTACACAGTGAGAAAAAAGAGTCACTGGAGTATTGGGCGAAATAACGATACGCCATTACACAGAAAAAAAATTATAGGGCAAAAATAAATTTTTCTACGCACTATAGCTCATGTGTTTATTTTTTATTTTTTTGTTAATTAAATGAAAAATTTGCAGGGAAAATTATGTGCAATGTTGTTATATTTTTATGTTTTTAAAATTGGGGTTATTGGGTAAATTCCTCCACCAGACACAATGAAAAATAAACAAACTGTGGACGTCAATGTAAATGATGAGATCTTTCGAAAATTCACTTCACACTTGTTTATTTGTATTTCTAATTTTGGTCACCTTTATCGTTATAAGGGAAAAATTTAATGCTTGTGCTTTTTTTCCTTTTGCACTAATTCGAAATAATTTGTTGTTTCGAAGACGTAAAAGGTTCGGCCGAAGGGCCCACCCTCATTTTATGTGAACTGTTGTGTGTTCCGGTAGGGTAAGTAAATACCACTAGTTGAGCGCCAATTAATTATTTAGTGCGAGTCAGCTGGCGGGTAGGTCCCACGCAGCAGTCACTAGTATCCAAAAGCCAACAGTCTGGCAGCGGTCCCACTTCCTATGGGCCACGGGTGCTAGATCGAGGGGAATCGCAAGTACTGGATGTTGGGGTATTATACGGGTTAAGCCGGATTCTTGATGAGCCGGCTGGCTATTCCTATCCACTGAAGATTAGGAAGTTTGGAAGGGTGACTGCCCCTCTTTACCTGCTGGCCTAGAGACTCAGACAGTATGAAAATAATAAGTTCTTTAACGGCGGTAGCCGGAGTTTAATATTGTCAGAGCTTGTGCTCTTTATTCAAGACTTCAAAATAGACTGACACAATGGAATATTCTTATGGCTAACAAAGGCTCACAGCGGCCACGCAAATATGCAGTGTTTGCCGTCTGTGCACGAGCGTCCGGTCCATTGCTTGGTCGGCAGTTTGATCGGCGCGACAATGTTTACGTAACTATGGTCTTGCTGACCACAGTTACCTTATATACTTTATGGGGTCGGAAACGCTTTCTTGTGCCTGTTGCATACCTTTCGACGAATCTAGAATACCGTTTTACTCTACGAGTAACGGGTATAAAAACACCAAAGATATAATTATTTTAAATTTTTTTTTCCGATTATTCCTATGGGAGCTTTAAGACATAGCTGTCCGATCCGGCTGGTTCCGACTTATATACTACCTGCAAAAGATATAAGACTTTTGGGAAAGATTCAGCCCGATAGCTTTAAAACTAAGAGACTAGTTTGCGTAGAGCCGGACAGACGGACATGGCTACATCGACTCGTCTAGTCATGTCATACTTTATCATTTTAGTCATATATATATTTTATGGGGTCGGAAACTTATCCTTCACTGCGTTGCAAACTTCTGACTGAAATCATTATACGTTCCGCAAGGGTATAAAAACACTAAAGATATATTTTCTTAAAAATTTTTTCCGATTATTCCTATGGGAGCTATAAGATATGGTTGTCCGATCCGGCTGGTTCCGACTTATATACTACCTGCAAAAGAAATAAGACTTTTGGGAAAGTTTCAGCCCGATAGGTTATAAAAAGAGACAAAAAAAATTTCAAACACAATTGAAATTATTGAAATTCCGGGTCACACCGCGGGACAAGGGGATAATGAGCACTTGTCGCTGGCACGGGGAGGCTTTGCTGGCAGGACGATCCCGTCTAGGCAATGGTAACGATGGTTACTGTGATGCCGGACCGCAGGCGATGCGGAACTGCGCTGAGGTTGAGCTAACGTAGGTTAGCTGCTAGTGAAGATAGTGTATTACGAGCCCTATTCCCAGAGATAGGAAGTAGAACCACTGAAATATGAGTTGCGTTGATAACTCATTTATTCTTCAGTTGATACATGCTTGGAACACGAAAGTTTAGTGTAATGAATAGTGAAGTAAACTATATTCTAAAGTAGGTAGGCAAAATGTGCTGACTGCATTAGCGGGTCAGTGTGCCGTTGAGTCTGTGAGACGGTGAGTTAGTGAGACATGCTGATCAGCAATTCTCATTTGCAGTGGATGCTACTGAGCGCCTGGTACTGTTCCCAACTTGGATACTGCTTGATTTGTTGGGTGTGGTCATGTTGAGCACCTTTGGGTACAAACAGTAACTGAACAAAAATTGTACACCTCAGTTCAAGGAAAATCTTTACGAATTATCCACAAAATACACAGATATATTCGGAAAATAATCCGAATCAATATCAACTAATAATTTTTACAAACAAAAAATAAGAATTAAAGAAGATGAACCAGTATACATAAAGAATTATAGAATTCCCCACAGTAAAAAAGACGAAGTAGAAAAACAAGTAGACAAATTAATTTAAGACAAAATAGTAGAACCTTCAGATACTGAATACAACAGTTCATTATTAATAGTCCCGAAAAAATCATTACCAAATTGCGATACTAAAAGACGGCGTTTAGTAATCGATTACCGCCAAATAAACAAAAAAATTTATCAGATAAATTTCCACTACCAAGATTAGACGATATTATTGACCAATTAGGAAGAGCTAAATTCTTTTCATATTTAGATCTGATGTCAGGATTTCATCAAATAGAACTCGAAGAACCGTCTAGAAATATAACGTCCTTTTCCATGAGCAATGGCTCCTATCGCTTCACGGGACTACCTTATGGTTTAAAAATAGCCCCAAAATTCTTTCCAAAGAATGGTGACAATTGCATTTTCAGGTATCGAACCTTCACAGGCATTCTTGTATATGGTTGACCTAATTGTCATCAGTTGTTCAGAAAAGCACATGATTAAAAATCTTACAAACGTTTTTTATTTATGTAGGAAGCACACACAGAAAAGTGCACATTTTTCAGACACGAAGTGACCTTCCTTGGACACAAGTGTACTGACAAAGGTATTTTGCCAGTTAGTAAGAAATACGATGTAATAGAAAAATACCCAGTCCCAACGTACGCAGACAGCGCTAGAAGATTCATTGCATTTTGCATTTACTACAGACGTTTTATTAAAAAATGTTCCGATTACTCACGTCTCATAACTACATTTTGTAAAAAGAATGTTAAATTTGAATGGACAACTGAATGCAATATCCAGATTTTAATAAAGAATTTTGTATAACAACAGATGCAAGCAAACAAGCGTGTGGAGCTGTTCTTACTCAAGATTACAATAACACCCAGCTACCAGTAGTCTGTGCATCTATATCATTTACAAAAGGAGGAAGCAACAAAAAATCAGTTGAACAAGAGTAAGCAGCTATCCACTGGGCGATAAATTATTTTCGACTATATATTTATGGAGGACATTTTACAGTCAAAACAGACCATAGGCCACTAACTTTCTTATTTTCAATGACAAACACGAGCTCAAAACTAACACGAATAAGTGGAATGAATGAGTGACTGTGGAATATCTTAAGGGAAAAGACAACCATATAGCCGACGCGCTTTCAAGAATAACTATAATGGACTTTAAAAATATTCAAACGAACAATAACATTCTGACAGTCACTACCAAAAACCAAAGTAAACATAAAAATTCCTGCGCAGGAACAGAAAAAGAAAAAATAGGTTTGGCTACGCAAACTCTAAAAAAAGTTTCTTAGCCCAACGTATGCGTAGTCATTGCAAATGACGAGGTACGAAAATTAGTGACCTTGCGAATAACAGATTCACTATGCTTGTTATGGCATGGACAAAAAGTTATAGCAAGAATTGATACTAGCGATATGTACACCAATGGAATTCTCGACTTTGATCAGTTCTTTCAAATGCTTGAAAAGGAATGCCGTATACTAAATATCAGCCAACTCAAAGTGGCACCGAGCGAAAAGATCTTTGACACAATCTCAATGGAATCTTTTAATATAATGGGCAATAAAAATTTACAATTCTTAAGAGTAGCGCTAATCAAGCCGGTGACCCTATTATCAAATAATGATAAAGAGAAAGAAGCATTACTGTTTACATTCCATGTCGATCCAATACAAGCAGGTCATACAGGCATAACTAGAATATAAGCAAAGATAAAAAGATAAAAAATTATTTTTGGAAGAATATGACCCGAGATATAACAAATTATATAAGAAAATGCCAAAAATCCAAAACAACCAAACATATAAAAACACCATTGAAACGCCACGAATGGCTTTTGGCCGGTACGATCGGTCCACTACCTAAATCCAAACAAGGAAATGAATATGAAGTATCCCTAATCTGCGATTTAACTAAATACCTTGTGGAAATACCAATTCAAAACAAAAGTGCAAAAACAGTAGCAAAAGCTATATTTGAAGATTTTAGTCTGAAGTACGGTCCAATGAAGACGTTCATAACGGACATGGGAACAGAATATAAAAATTCGATAATTGAAGACTTCTGTTAAATTTAAATATCAAAAACACAACTTCTACCGCACACCATCACCAGACATCCGCTCAGTTGATAAAACAGATTGGGATGTATGGCTCCAATACTTCGTATATTGTTTTAACACAACACCCTCTATGGCACATGACTATTTTCCATATGAGTTAGTTTTTGGAAAAACTTCAAATTTACCTAAACAATTTAATAGTATAGACAAAATAAAACCACTTTATAATGTAGATGACTACGCTAAAGAATCCAAGTTTAGACTAGAACAAGCATTTAAGAGAGCTAGATTAATGTATGAATCTCATAAACAGAAACAAAAAACAAGGAAGAACGCTATAGTCGAGTACCTCGACTATCAGATACCCGTTACTCAGCTAATGGGACCAAAGGGAAATGGAGATATGCAAGCAGCAAAGCGAGATTGAAATTCGCCACCTACCCGCGATCTCAATATATGGTTATGTGGGCGGTAGACAGATTTAGGCGTTATGGGCTTTAGAGTGGGCGTGGCAAACTTTTTTTTGAATCAGTCGATGGGTATTGACGAAACCAATACATTTTAGTTAAAATTTTATATCTAGCATGAAAATTGTGGTCGCCACAGGTTTGGTCGGTTTGTGGGCGTTAGAGTGGGGTGCCAATCTTTTTTTTAATCAATCGATAGCTACTGAGGAGACTAATACATTTTAGTTAAAAATTTTTAGTAGTAGGGAAACGCGGGTTCTGGGACAATTAGCATATTAATGGCCCCCGGCCCCCCCTCCCCCCCTCATTAACGTATGCGGGTTCTGGGACAATTAGCATAATCCAATAAGTTAACTGATTTTAATGGGCTTTGAAGTCATAAAAATGTCGCGATCATGTCTATAAAGAGTATACTAATTGCCCCCATCGCCCCCACATCCCCATGTGACAATATTGATCATGTATCCTTCCCCTCATTATGTGCAGTTAATAGTCAGGTGAGAAAGGTGCACGTGAGAAAGGTCGCACAACCATAGTATCCAAAGGTTGCTATCTTAGAGGAACATATCCGATCATGTTGGGGAAAGGTGTGATCACGTACCCTTTTGCCTCATTATCACAGGTGTTGCTGTGCACGTGTGAAAGGTCGCACACCCAAAGTATTCAAAGATGGTTATCTTAGAGGAACATGTCCGATCATGTTGGGGAATAATGTTTCCTATGATTGTAAAACTAATTTAGAAATCAAAAGAACCCCAATAAAATAAATCTCACAAGTTAATGATTCTCAGATGTGGAATATTTTCAAATACACATTTTTGTTTCCGCCCCAGAACGTTTAACTGGTAAATTGTCTAAGATTCTCTCCTTTCCACAAATGGGTCATAAACATGTCATAAAAGGGATTCAAGCAAGAGCTACCCGAACATGCGCACCTGTCAATTACCTGACCGCAATAAAAGGGACACATGCACAACCCAGAAGGCGCACGCTCATTGACAAGATCATGGGCCTCACGCCAACGACCTCATACGAGCTCATACGACGTTCCCATAATAGGGGTTGAAATCACGACCGCGCAACAACTCGCAAGTAGCCGACATATCTCAGTCAAGGAAATATTTTCCATTCTCCGTACCTGTAATTTTAACTCGAAATAAAAAGTCAGAAGTTTATTTTGTAGCATAATAATACATTTATTTATTTATTTTGGTATTGCGAACATTTTTGTTATACATAGAAATTAATTTTCTGCTTTGATTCCGGCGATTTGCATAGAAGAAGCAGGCGCACGTTTCCGACGTCATTTCTGGATTACAAAATGTAAAGTGTTCACCATAATTCGTAGTTTTGAGATCATGTCCACCTCGATTCATGAACATAGATTTTGTGTTTAGAAGATATTGAAAATGCTGACCAGTTATCTCTCCTTTAAATTGTTCAATAAATTGGTCAATTTCCTCATGAAATTTCATTTCGTTAATTCTATTTTCTTGTAGGTCTTTACACATCTAGTCTCAACTTTAAAATGATGTATAACAATTATTTTATTGTTTTGGAGCTACTTTTAAAAAATGTCAAAATAATGTATGCATTGTTTAGAGCACAAACCCCGCCCTTAAGGTGTGTTTCACAATAGGGAAACCGGTTTCCTTTAAACCTGTTTAATGACGGACAGCCCATTTCCTCGATATTAATGAGCTGACGGCTCCCAAAAAACTTCTGTAGAAATCGTTTCTTTTCCACACCTTTACAAATAATTTGTTTTCCGCTTGTAATTGTCCTTAGATACTTTCGAGTTTGTGGAAAACTGTTCTCTCCATCGTTCCAAAAAATTTTGTGATGTGTATTGGTTAACAAAATTGCAGTCTTTCGAGATTTTGTATTTAGCAAAGTAAAATCATATGGTGGTTCTATTAAAATACTATTATTCAAGTTTGGATCTTTTTCGAATACAATTCCAATTTCTTTTAAAATAAAATTATTATTATTATCAAAGAAACCTTGAACATCAATCGAAACAGTATCATTCAACATTTTTCTAATGTTAAACAACTCGTTGTACTAGTCCGTTTAATGGGTTATATTCAACTAAACGGTCATGTATGAGGAGACAGTAAGCTTGGGTATTTTCATGACTTGGTGTCTTCAGTTCTATTGAAATTCTCACATCAATAGGACCAGTTTTCACTGATTCGTTTTGATGTGAAAGATCAACCACAATAATAGGGGCCTTCATTTAAATTCATTTTGGGTCAAAAATGCTTGTGATTCACGATTATAGTAACTAGATTGAAACCTTGTATACATTTCATATAGGTGAGCATACTGATTCTTACTAAAATCAACATTCAGATTATCATATGGATATGACTCAGAATTCAAGTGAACTTTCAAGTTTGATAAGTTATTTGTGATAAGTTCTCCATTTAGTGTAAATCCAATTATGGCAAATCTTGGTTTTTCGCGGTTACCCGACAATTTCACATTCCAGCTGTGTTGACTTCCATACCCCAATTTGGGGTTAACATATGAATCCCAACTCCGGAATGCGATTGGTAGGTTTACACCACTTTTAATAATATCGTACATCTTAATTTTTGCAAAATCGCTCGGAGTTACATGGGGAATTTTCCAGGTTATATTCGTCATTTCCAACTTAAAAGTTTGTTCATTTCTGGTTTTTTCAAACACATCACCATGATTCTTAGTTAGCATCAACACTAGTTCATGTTTACAATTTAACAAAACTTTTTTATAATCTTCAGCAAATCCCAATAAATTTTTTAATGGTACAGAAAAGTTAAAGTGGGGTCCGGTATATATTTCATCCCCACTGTTCCATCCGGAATTTAATAGATTTTGACTTTGAAGATTATCCAGAGATATAAACTATTTTAGGGTAGTACTCATATTGATGGACATGGACTTGACACATTGGACACGTTGTGTTTAGTTGTTATCTAGCAGTATTTTGATGCTTACTTTCTCTTTAGTCTTGTTTTTGGGATGGTTACTTTGTGTATGGTACCTGTAAAGTACTTGCTTTTGGATGATTACTTTTTGTATAGTATCTGTAAAGTACTTGGTTTTAGATGGTAACTAACTGTTAACAAGTGTTATGAGTTGTTATAGTTTCTGGTTAAGAATTATCAAAGCATACAAACCAACTTACCGTGAACTATAATTACCTGACCATCATTAAAGTCACATGCCCAAGACCTAAGGAGCAGGCCGTCTGATAAGTTCATACATCTCAAGACCATTGATAAGGGATGATGTTCCGACCGTGCACCAACTCGGAAGTAGCCGACGTACCTCATTGAACAAAATACTTTCCCTTCATCCGTACTTGTAGTTTTATTTACAGTCAGAAAGAAATTTTGTAGGATCATTTAATTTTTATTTTATTTAATTTATTATTGTAAACATATTTCATTTAATTCATAATTAAATATATATTATATATATTTTTATATAATTAATTTTCTGACTCCTCCTTCTGTAAAAAACGCATATTTTCGCTTGGTTCCCATAGATAGATGTAAAATAATTCTTACAATTTAATGTTTCTCAGATGTTTGATTATTCTTAAACCATTCATTTGTTCAGTCAGAAACAAATTTTATAGGATTATTTAATATTATTTTATTATTGTAAACATATTTCATTTAATTCACAACTAAATATATATTATATATATTTTAAATATTTAATTTTCTGACTCCTCCCTCTGTAAGAAATAAATGGGTTGTTAACCTTCGTTCCAAACGACTATTTTCGCTTGGTTCCCATAGATAGATGTAAAATAATTCTTACAATTTAATGTTTCTCAGATGTTGGATTATTCTTAAACCATCCATTTGTTCAGTCAGAAACAAATTTTATAGGATTATTTAATATTATTTTATTATTGTAAACATATTTCATTTAATTCACAACTAAATATATATTATATATATTTTTATATAATTAATTTTCTGACTCCTCCCTCTGTAAGAAATATATGGGTTGTTAACCTTCGGTCCAAACGCATATTTTCGGTTGGTTCCCATAGATAGATGTAAAATTGTTCTCACAATTTAATATTTCTCAGATGTTGAATTATTTTTAAAGCATTCATTTGTTCCATCCCATAATAATATTGTAATATATTTCGAAAGTCTCGTTTTTTCTAGTTCTAGTTTTCTAATTCTATTCTATTTGTATACTATTTGTATGAGTAAGGTATCATTGTCTAAGATTCTGAATAAGTTAAATAAGGTCTTTAATTACAATACTGATTAGCTGGTTACTATATATTTAGTAGATGTATACAAGTTGTTTAGTATCTGGTTTCTATATGTTTAATAGATGTATACAAGTTGTTTACTAGATGTATACAAGTGGTTTACTAGCTGTTTAGTATCTGGCTACTATATATTTAGTAGATGTATACAAGTTGTTTAGTATCTGGTTACTATATATTTAGTAGATGTATACAAGTTGTTTAGTATCTGGTTTCTATATGTTTAATAGATGTATACAAGTTGTTTACTAGATGTATACAAGTTGTTTACTAGCTGTTTAGTATCTGGTTACTATATATTTAGTAGATGTATACAAGTTGTTTAGTATCTGGTTACAATATATTTAGTAGATGTATGCAAGTTGTTTAGTATCTGGTTTCTATATGTTTAGTAGATGTATACAAGTTGTTTACTAGATGTATACAAGTTGTTTACTAGCTGTTTAGTATCTGGTTTCTATATGATTAGTAGATGTATACAAGTTGTTTAATAGATGTATACAAGTTGTTTACTAGCTGTTTAGTATCTGGTTTATATATCTTTAATATCTGTTTACTTGATGTTTACTATTTATTATTAGCTGGTTACTAGTTGCTATTAACGTCTACGAGCTTTTATAGTCTTTTGTTAAGAATGATCAAAAAGTCTTGATCACTAGACGACTTTCAATGTGAAGTAAAAACTTACACTCTGATTTTTAATGTGTTTGCTATGAAGAAAGAAGAAAGAATGCAAAGCCAAATTATCTCAAGATTGATATATAAATCTTAGAGGAACATGTCCGATTATGTTGGGGGAAGATGTATCCTGTGATTGTAAAACTAATTAAGAAATAAATTGTTCACAAGTTGTCTAAAAGCTGTGTAGAAGCTGTTTTGATAAACAATTTTGATTCATAATGACAGATATTAAGTTAATTGTTAAAATAAAACATTTCCATTTTTCATGTTCTTTCATCTTATGTAGGTATAATAAATGTAATCTTAACTACGATAGCTAGCCTTACATTCCATAACTATAGTTATTAGCTACAATAAAATGTCTAAAAAGAACAAAATATATGAATGTCAAACGATTTAAAACTAACTATATTTGGGAATGTAATTGAAATCGCTCCGGCGTAATACAATAAAAAACAAAAAACACTGTGATTTTCCCATTTTCTATCACCATAACAAATGAGTATACTCACACCTAAATGACCAATTGTATCCTTTGTCCAAAATGTCTGTGACTTTCACTTATAAATTTGTCACCGATAATTTAAATCCCAAAAAAATTCATGGAATATTATCCCTTCATAAAAAAGGTCATAAAAAATATAATAAGGAAAGTATTTTTTATTTGCGAACCATTTATAACTGTTACCAACAACACAAATAGTTATGTTACAAGGGTTCCGAAAATGCCTCGACGAAGGCACGTTGGGACCTGGTAATATCTGTTTTTTGTACTTTTTATATATTTCTTTTATTTATTATTTATTATTTTTTATTTTTATAATTATTTTTATTTATTATTTTTTTTTTTTTTTTTTAAATGCTTAATTTCCCTTAGAATGAAAATCGGCGGAATGTGCCTTCTCCCGGGAAGAGTGGCTCCTCCGCCTCTCTCTCAGCCGCCTGCTGTCTCCGCTCCTCGGTCGGGAATAAGCCCATACCTGGGCGGACGCTCCTCCGCCTGGTGACGGGAAAGCTCGGGAACAATGGGTTCCGGAACAGGCCTTTGTACACTGCGGTGTACCAGTCCGCCTCTTCCTTTATCCTCTCGTGGGTCGCCATCCATGCTTCATAGTTTAGCATGTTTTGCTCCTGGCGATCTACCAGCGCGAGCAACCTATCCTCGTTTACCGGACGATTCGATAGAACCCTCCGGAGCTGAAACGCAGTGGTCCTCAACGCGTCTAATAGTGGGAGTTCCTCCCAATACTGATGCTCTGCTTCTTCCTGCAGCGCTTCCACCTCTTGGCGTGCCCATTCTTCTGTCGGGTAGGGCTCTCCTTTCGCGGCCCACTCGCGCCTTTGCTCGCTCAGGCGAGCGCGCATTTCAGTGATGTCGCTAGGAATTTCGGTCATCTTTCTGCTGTGATGTCTTCTGGTGTTCTGCCTGGGTTATCAAGCAGCAAACAGCTCTTTAAATACTGTTAGTGCTGGCAAGCAATTTATGACTAACCCTTGTATTAGTTTTGAGAGTGTTATTCCACTTAAATTTAAAATTTTGTTTTTCCAATCTTCCAAGGATTTTTTATTGTTTGTGCTTACTTTTGCACCTTCGCTGTGGACTTTTTCGGAACCCTTGTAACATAACTATTTGTGTTGTTGGTAACAGTTATAAATGGTTCGCAAATAAAAAATACTTTCCTTATTATATTTTTTATGACCTTTTTTATGAAGGGATAATATTCCATGAATTTTTTCCATTACCTTGACCTTTGCGCCTGCGTCGAGGCATTTTAGCAATCCTTTACACCATAACCTGTGTTTATTGTAGGTAACCAACTTGACTCTGGGGTTATGGCACGGTTAGCAATGGGTGGTTTGCTTAATGGGATTTAAATTATCGGTGACAAATTTATAAGTGAAAGTCACAGACATTATGGACAAAGGATATGGTTTTTTTGTTTTTACTGTATTACGGCGGAGCGATTTCAAATACTTCTATTTGTGTTGTTGGTAACAGTTATAAATGGTTCGCAAATAAAAAATACTTTCCTTATTATATTTTTTATGACCTTTTTTATGAAGGGATAATATTCCATGAATTTTTTCCATTACCTTGACCTTTGCGCCTGCGTCGAGGCATTTTAGCAATCCTTTACACCATAACCTGTGTTTATTGTAGGTAACCAACTTGACTCTGGGGTTATGGCACGGTTAGCAATGGGTGGTTTGCTTAATGGGATTTAAATTATCGGTGACAAATTTATAAGTGAAAGTCACAGACATTTTGGACAAAGGATACAATTGGTCATTTAGGTGTGAGTACTCATTTGTTGTGGTGATAGAAAATGGGATAATCACAGTGTTTTTTGTTTTTTATTGTATTACACCGGAGCGATTTCAATTACTTTCCCAAATATAGTTAGTTTTAAATCGTTTTTTGACATTCATATATTTTGTTCTTTCTAGACATTTTATTGTAGCTAATAACTAAGTTATGGGATGTAAGGCTAGCTATCGTAGTTAAGATTACATTTATTATACCTACATAAGATGAAAGAACATGAAAAATGGAATTGTTTTATTTTAACAATATACTAGTTAAAGTGGATGATATTATTATATATTCTTAATATCTGTCATTATGAATCAAAATTGTTTATCAAAACAGCTTCTACACAGCTTTTAGACAACTTGTGAACAATTTATTTCTTAATTAGTTTTACAATCACAGGATACATCTTCCCCCAACATAATCGGACATGTTCCTCTAAGATTTATATATCAATCTTGAGATAATTTGGCTTTGCATTCTTTCTTCTTTCTTCATAGCAAACACATTAAAAATCAGAGTGTAAGTTTTTACTTCACATTGAAAGTCGTCTAGTGATCAAGATTTTTTGATCATCCTTAACAAAAGACTATAAAAGCTCGTAGACGTTAATAGCAACTAGTAACCAGCTAATAATAAATAGTAAACATCAAGTAAACAGATATTAAAGATATATAAACCAGATACTAAACAGCTAGTAAACAACTTGTATACATCTATTAAACAACTTGTATACATCTACTAATCATATAGAAACCAGATACTAAACAGCTAGTAAACAACTTGTATACATCTAGTAAACAACTTGTATACATCTACTAAACATATAGAAACCAGATACTAAACAACTTGCATACATCTACTAAATATATTGTAACCAGATACTAAACAACTTGTATACATCTACTAAATATATAGTAACCAGATACTAAACAGCTAGTAAACAACTTGTATACATCTAGTAAACAACTTGTATACATCTATTAAACATATAGAAACCAGATACTAAACAACTTGTATACATCTACTAAATATATAGTAACCAGATACTAAACAACTTGTATACATCTACTAAATATATTGTAGCCAGATACTAAACAGCTAGTAAACCACTTGTATACATCTAGTAAACAACTTGTATACATCTATTAAACATATAGAAACAAGATACTAAACAACTTGTATACATCTACTAAATATATAGTAACCAGCTAATCAGTATTGTAATTAAAGAGCTTATTAAACTTATTCAGAATCTTAGACAATGATACCTTACTCATACAAATAGTATACAAATAGAATAGAATTAGAAAACTTGAACTAGAAAAATAGTTGACAACAAGAACCGATATTACCAGGTCCCAAAACCTCTATCATAAACTTGAATCAGAAATTAAATTGAAAGACGCTCCTATGCTAACTAACGAGACTTTCGAAATATATTACAATATTATTATGGGATGGAACAAATGAATGCTTTAAAAATAATTCAACATCTGAGAAATATTAAACTGTGAGAACAATTTTACATCTATCTATGGGAACCAGCCGAAAATATGCGTTTGGACCGAAGGTTAACAACCCATATATTTCTTACAGAGGGAGGAGTCAGAAAATTAATTATATAAAAATATATATAATATATATTTAATTATGAATTAAATGAAATATGTTTACAATAATAAAATAATATTAAATGATCCTATAACATTTGTTTCTGACTGAACAAATGAATGGTTTAAGAATAATTCAACATCTGAGAAACATTAAATTGTAAGAATTATTTTACATCTATCTATGGGAACCAAGCGAAAATATGCGTTTGGAATGAAGGTTAACAACCCATTTATTTCTTACAGAGGGAGGAGTCAGAAAATTAAATATTTAAAATATATATAATATATATTTAGTTGTAAATTAAATGAAATATGTTTACAATAATAAAATAATATTAAATAATCCTATAAAATTTGTTTCTGACTGAACAAATGAATGGTTTAAGAATAATCCAACATCTGAGAAACATTAAATTGTAAGAATTATTTTACATCTATCTATGGGAACCAAGCGAAAATAGTCGTTTGGAACGAAGGTTAACAACCCATTTATTTCTTACAGAGGGAGGAGTCAGAAAATTAAATATTTAAAATATATATAATATATATTTAGTTGTGAATTAAATGAAATATGTTTACAATAATAAAATAATATTAAATAATCCTATAAAATTTGTTTCTGACTGAACAAATGAATGGTTTAAGAATTATCCAACATCTGAGAAACATTCATTTGTAAGAATTATTTTACATCTATCTATGGGAAGCAAGCGAAAATATGCGTTTTTTACAGAAGGAGGAGTCAGAAAATTAATTATATAAAAATATATATAATATATATTAAATTATGAATTAAATGAAATATGTTTACAATAATAAATTAAATAAAATAAAAATTAAATGATCCTACAAAATTTCTTTCTGACTGTAATTAAAACTACAAGTACGGATGAAGGGAAAGTATTTTGTTCAATGAGGTACGTCGGCTACTTCCGAGTTGGTGCACGGTCGGAACATCATCCCTTATCAATGGTCTTGAGATGTATGAACTTATCAGACGGCCTGCTCCTTAGGTCTTGGGCATGTGACTTTAATGATGGTCAGGTAATTATAGTTCACGGTAAGTTGGTTTGTATGCTTTGATAATTCTTAACCAGAAACTATAACAACTCATAGCACTTGTTAACAGTTAGTTACCATCTAAAACCAAGTACTTTACAGATACTATACAAAAAGTAATCATCCAAAAGCAAGTACTTTACAGGTACCATACACAAAGTAACCATCCCAAAAACAAGACTAAAGAGAAAGTAACCATCAAAATACTGCTAGATAACAACTAAACACAACGTGTCCAATGTGTCAAGTCCATGTCCATCAATATGAGTACTACCCTAAAATATTTTATATCTCTGGATAATCTTCAAAGTCAAAATCTATTAAATTCCGGATGGAGCAGTGGGGATGAAATATCTACCGGACCCCACTTTAACTTTTCTGTACCATTAAAAAATTTATTGGGATTTGCTGAAGATTATAAAAAAGTTTTGTTAAATTGTAAACATGAACTAGTGTTGATGCTAACTAAGAATCATGGTGATGTGTTTGAACAAACCAGAAATGAACAAACTTTTAAGTTGGAAATGACGAAAATAACCTGGAAAATTCCCCATGTAACTCCGAGCGATTTTGCAAAAATGAAGATGTACGATATTATTAAAAGTGGTGTAAACCTACCAATCGCATTCCGGAGTTGGGATTCATATGTTAACCCCAAATTGGGGTATGGAAGTCAACACAGCTGGAATGTGAAATTGTCGGGTAACCGCGAAAAACCAAGATTTGCCATAATTGGATTTACACTAAATGGAGAACTTATCACAAATAACTTGTCAAACTTGAAAGTTCACTTGAATTCTGAGTCATATCCATATGATAATCTGAATGTTGATTTTAGTAAGAATCAGTATGCTCACCTATATGAAATGTATACAAGGTTTCAATCTAGTTACTATAATCGTGAATCACAAGCATTTTTGACCCAAAATGAATTTAAATTGAAGGCCCCTATTATTGTGGTTGATCTTTCATATCAAAACGAATCAGTGAAAACTGGTCCTATTGATGTGAGAATTTCAATAGAACTGAAGACACCAAGTCATGAAAATACCCAAGCTTACTGTCTCCTCATACATGACCGTTTAGTTGAATATAACCCATTAAACGGACTAGTACAACGAGTTGTTTAACATTAGAAAAATGTTGAATGATACTGTTTCGATTGATGTTCAAGGTTTCTTTGATAATAATAATAATTTTATTTTAAAGGAAATTGGAATTGTATTCGAAAAAGATCCAAACTTGAATAATAGTATTTTAATAGAACCACCATATGATTTTACTTTGCTAAATACAAAATCTCGAAAGACTGCAATTTGGTTAACCAATACACATCACAAAATTTTTTGGAACGATGGAGAGAACAGTTTTCCACAAACTCGAAAGTATCTAAGGACAATTACAAGCGGAAAACAAATTATTTGTAAAGGTGTGAAAAAGAAACGATTTCTACAGAAGTTTTTTGGGAGTCGTCAGCTCATTAATATCGAGGAAATGGGCTGTCCGTCATTAAACAGGTTTAAAGGAAACCGGTTTCCCTATTGTGAAACACACCTTAATGGCGGGGTTTGTGCTCTAAACAATGCATACATTATTTTGACATTTTTTAAAAGTAGCTCCAAAACAATAAAATAATTGTTATACATCATTTTAAAGTTGAGACTAGATGTGTAAAGACCTACAAGAAAATAGAATTAACAAAATGAAATTTCATGAGGAAATTGACCAATTTATTGAACAATTTAAAGGAGAGATAACTGGTCAGCATTTTCAATATCTTCTAAACACAAAATCTATGTTCATGAATCGAGGTGGACATGATCTCAAAACTACGAATTATGGTGAACACTTTACATTTTGTAATCCAGAAATGACGTCGGTAACGTGCGCCTGCTTCTTCTATGCAAATCGCCGGAATCAAAGCAGAAAATTAATTTCTATGTATAACAAAAATGTTCGCAATACCAAAATAAATAAATAAATGTATTATTATGCTACAAAATAAACTTCTGACTTTTTATTTCGAGTTAAAATTACAGGTACGGAGAATGGAAAATATTTCCTTGACTGAGATATGTCGGCTACTTGCGAGTTGTTGCGCGGTCGTGATTTCAACCCCTATTATGGGAACGTCGTATGAGCTCGTATGAGGTCGTTGGCGTGAGGCCCATGATCTTGTCAATGAGCGTGCGCCTTCTGGGTTGTGCATGTGTCCCTTTTATTGCGGTCAGGTAATTGACAGGTGCGCATGTTCGGGTAGCTCTTGCTTGAATCCCTTTTATGACATGTTTATGACCCATTTGTGGAAAGGAGAGAATCTTAGACAATTTACCAGTTAAACGTTCTGGGGCGGAAACAAAAATGTGTATTTGAAAATATTCCACATCTGAGAATCATTAACTTGTGAGATTTATTTTATTGGGGTTCTTTTGATTTCTAAATTAGTTTTACAATCATAGGAAACATTATTCCCCAACATGATCGGACATGTTCCTCTAAGATAACCATCTTTGAATACTTTGGGTGTGCGACCTTTCACACGTGCACAGCAACACCTGTGATAATGAGGCAAAAGGGTACGTGATCACACCTTTCCCCAACATGATCGGATATGTTCCTCTAAGATAACAACCTTTGGATACTATGGTTGTGCGACCTTTCTCACGTGCACCTTTCTCACCTGACTATTAATTGCACATAATGAGGGGAAGGATACATGATCAATATTGTCACATGGGGATGTGGGGGCGATGGGGGCAATTAAGTATACTCTTTATAGACATGATCGCGACATTTTTATGACTTCAAAGCCCATTAAAATCAGTTAATTTATTGGATTATGCTAATTGTCCCAGAACCCGCATACGTTAATGAGGGGGGGAGGGGGGGCCGGGGGCCATTAATATGCTAATTGTCCCAGAACCCGCGTTTCCCTACTACTATTTTTATAGCATGAAAATTGTGGGCGCCACAAGCTTGGGCGGTTTGTGGGCGTGGCATATTCGCGTAACAAACATGCGCTGCGTAGATCCCATTTCTCTATCTTTGATAATTTCCGAGATATCCGCGTTCATATTTACGATTTTTTGAAGCTTGTGGGCGGCTTGTGGGTTTTAAAGTGGGCGTGACAAACATTTTTTGTGTCAATCGATAGGTATTGATAAGAACAATACACTTCAGGTAAAATTTGAATTCTAGCATCAAGACTGTAGGAGCCACAGTTTTGAACGGTTTGTGGGCGTTAGAGTGGGCGTGGCACATTGCTGAAACAAACTTGCGCTGCGCAGGAATCTCAGGAACCTGCATGCCTAATTCCAGTATTGAAGCTTCTCCTCCTCCGAGATCTCAGCGTTCATACCGACTGACGGTCAGACGGACAGACGGACATGGCTGGATCGACTCGGCTAGTGATCTTGATCAAGAATATAAATATTTATGGGCTAGGAAACGCTTCGTTCTGCCTGTTACATACTTTCCGACGAATCCAGTATACCCTTTTACTCTACGAGTAACGGGTATAATTAGCTATGACAAAAATTCTTTAGATTTTGATTTCGAAATAGGAGATCAGGTTTTATTGATAAATGAAACAGGGCATATAAGGTTGAAAGTATAGAAGAAAAAGATAACATAGAAATTTCAAATAATAAAAATAATAATATATAATATATATTTCTTTTACAATACAAAATAATTTCTATAAATTTTAAATTTTCAAATATATAACTTCTAAAAGATAATTTCATAACTAGAAATAATTTCATTGTAATACGTTTTAAAATTTAAAAAAAAACATATTCTTTAGAAAATAACTTCGCTACACTACGTTATTTTTTAAAAGGAGGGAGATGTAGTATGTACCCACTGTACCAATACCAACATTGTGTTGCAGTGTACTTAAACAAATACAAAAGTCCCGGCCGCTAAACTCGTACGGCCAACCGAAATATGAACGCGCCTAAGAGCCCAACTTATGGGAAGTGCTAGTGTCAGCATATTCCCATGTCCTGAATGCAGACACATACAATGAATGCATATACAACCTCTCGCGCGCTCTCGCTGCTTCAGCCAAATACATTTGTGAGCATATACTTTGATAAAGACATGACGGCCACTGCCAATGCTTGCAGGCAGCGCAGCCGCGAATAGCTAGTTGTAAGTCACTCTAATTTTGGTCGTCGAAGAATAAAGATTTTTCCGTGGCTGATGGCCACTAAAACCAAATTTAAGTATTTTTCTGGGTCCCGCATCTAATTATATAATGAGAAGGAGGACGATTAATACACTTGGACTTTTATTCAAAAACCTTTTTTTGAAAGCAATCTTTGTTGCTATTTATTATATATTTGTTTTAAATTTTGTCCAGGTCATTTGCCTGGCTTTGATAGCGTTTTTTAATGCATTTATTGTAAAGTTTATAGAATTTATATTATAGGTGGCCTATTATTATTATAAAAATAACAACAATAAGTATTGTAATTAACTTTAGATCGGTGTTACTGACTTCGACTTTATTTATTACATTTGCTGTCGAATCAACCGATTTTACATCTACTAAGCCCATTTTGTCAATATCTTTGATTACTTCTTAAGTTTTACTTATTTTATTTGTCTCTATTAACATATTTTAATTTAATATTGATTTTGAATTCTTCTAAAAAAATGATTAATTTTTTTTTACACTTTTTCCTAGTGTTTGTGTGGCTCTACAGGCCGCTCTCTAATTGTGCAGTTAATGTTCTACACAATCCTGCAATTCCTTTTTTGATATTAATATATATTTAAATCTGCATGCTGTTGATGTTGTTGATGCTGCTCGCTCGATCTCGTCGTTGCATCAGCTTGTTGTCGCCTGGCATGGCACGCTGACGCTCCTTCGTTGGTGCAAGTGGCGGCCTACCACGCGCACTTGTTGATACTCTGCTGCTGTTGTCCTGGGCCTATGGGCTCAGGCGGTTCCGGTGCTGGTCATCGCACAGGTGGACCAGGGCAATCGACCGGGCAAAGTATTGGCCTCTGTGGCAGCTGTTGTGAAGAATTCGGCTTTAGTTTATTGTTTTCATTTATAACTATAATTTGTGCTGAGTGAGGATTTGGGGATTGGCCTTTCGAGAACTGACTTTAACCAGTCAAGCTCTGATTGAAGTTATTGAGCAATTGCCCACGCGGGAGGTTGTGTTTTTGCGTATAATAGCCACTTAACGTGCGCTACTCTCATTTGAATTTTGTTCTTCACACCTACGCGTCTTCCCATTACGCGCACTCTTACTCACTCAGACTTTTTTTTGTACCCAAATTGCCGCTTTCCGTTTTACTCCTTCCGGTCCTGGTCTACTTTTCAATAGTTAATTGGTATTGAATAATTACACTGGCACGTCTGTGCGGTTGGACTTTTGATTTCTGAACGTTTTATTCAACATGTTCTTATAGCTAAGACCGCGTAGCTGCGCTGCCGGTTACGCCAGCAGCGGAACGGCTTCATACATATTTTGTCTTATCAGCATAATTGGGAGAGAGCGAGAGTCTTACGTGCATACTTGCATATATATGTATGTAGGATCGCAGGTGATGGTTCAAAGATAATCTCAACAATTAAGTTTAATGACTTTATTTAATTGATAGACAATAAGATATTCCGTTTTACATCTTCTTCCTCGGAAAAACAGAAAGCAAAAAGCGAGTACTCTATGCGACGATTCTTTTCGTGCGGTATCGAATATAATATTTTAACAGAGTTGCAAGCGATAATTTTACGTTAACAGATTTGAATATACCTTAATGTAAATAAAGTAAAATAAGTTTAGGCAGAGCTGTTGTAGACATGACCACTCCTTGTCTTCTTTTCCTTTCCCACAATCGGCCATCCTGATTCATCATTCGGCTCGAATGATGGTTCTTCTGCTGAGTCTGACTGAGGATTCCATTTCTTCATATATTCAGCGACGGTTGATGTTTTCCCTGGACCTTCATGGTCACCAACTTTCTCCACGTCATATCGGCCATGGGGAAGAGTCCTGACTACTTTGTAAGGTCCAAAGAATTTTGGTTTTAACTTTAAGCCAGTCCCGTACTGTGTGCGCTTTATGGCGACGAGTTCGTTGATTTTGTAATTCAGCTCCTTCTTACGACCCTTGTTAAAGGACCTACGATTCTCTTGCTGAATTTTGGAGATGTTACTCTTCGCTTCCATACGAACGCTCTCTCTCTCTTGGTCCAATTCTTCGATAGCGGCATCTTCAAGGAACGTGTTGAGCTCGGATAGTTTGTTGGTCCTCATTTCAACCCCTGTTAATATCCTGAAGGGTGATAGTTTCGTGCTTCTTGGGGGTGTGCTGTTCATTACTTGCTGCACAACCTCTAGATGTTTATACCAGCTGGACGATTTCTCTTGACAAAGCTTGGCCAACATTGGGATTACGATTTTATGGATTCGCTCCACCTGACCATTCCCTCGGGGAACTCCAGTGGCTATCATTAGATGCTGTATCCCGTTCTCGTCGCAGTATTGCCTAAATGTGTTTGCAACAAACGCTGCCCCTCTATCTGATATTATGCGCTTAGGGTTTCCAAACACTGCCGCTTGACGGGTAAGTCGATCGATAACTCCTTCAGCGGTTGTATTTTTTGTCGGGTGGAGCCAGACAAACTTAGAGAACGCATCGATCACGACGAGAATGTAGTTGTAGTTCTTGCTGGTCTGCTCTATTGGTCCTACATGATCAACATGATATGTTTCCAACGGCTTGTCATCTTTGTTAATGGGTGTTAAGAAACCTTCCTTTTTGCCTGCCTTGCCTTCAGAAATAATACATTCGACGCAACTCTTGACCACTCTTATTACTTTTTTCGATAAGTTCGGTATGTAAAATGTCTTCTCGACAGCCTCTTGAGTTCTTTTTACTGAGAAATGTCCTTGCTTATGGGCCATACGAATGATTTCTTCCTCCATTAATGTCGGCACCACAATCAGTTCTTTGACAGGATCCTTGTACAATATGCCATGCTTAATAAAGAAGTCACCATATGTGCTGTTTTCGAGGGCGGCCATTACTGCCCGAACCCATTCATCCTGCGACTGTGCTTCCTGCAACTTGTGATGCAAAGTGTCTTCCAACATTAGACATGAAACACGACTTAAGGCGTCTACGTGACGCATTTTGCTGCCGCTTCGATGTTCGATGACATAGTCATAATCCTGGAGAAACAATGCCCACCGTGCCACTCTTAGAGGAACTTCTCCACGCTTTTTCATCGTTAAAGCAAATGCGTTGCAGTCGGTTATAATTTTGAACTTTATCCCAAGTAAATAGACACGCCATTTTTTTAAAGCTTCAACTATAGCCAACACTTCGAGCTCGTAAGAGTGGTATTTCTCTTCAGCTGGCTTCGTCTTTCGACTTAGGTATTGGTTAGGGTGCAACTGTTGATCGTCCGGATCTTTTTGCAGAAGAACACCCCCGTAACCGTGCATAGAAGCGTCAGTGTGTATCTCCGTTTGAGCTTTAGGATTATATAAACGTAACACCGGTGCAGATATCAATGCTACTTTTAGTTGCTCAAATGCTACAAGCTGTTCTTCGGCGAATCGGAAAGGAATTTCCTTACGAAGCAAGTCGGAAAGTGGTTTGGCTTTCAACGCGTAATCTGCAATGAATCGCCTAAAATAGGATGTTAGTCCAAGGAAACGCTGAAGACTCTTTCGGTCATGTGGAATTGAAAAGTTCTTGACTGCTTGAGTTTTGGCCTCTGACGGTCTTATGGTCTCTCCTTCGACAATGTACCCCAAAAAGTCTACCTTTCCCTTGAGAAACTGGCATTTGCTCCACTTAATTTTCAAGTTAAACTCCGAAGCTCGATTTAGGACACGCTCTAACTTTTGTATTCCTTCATTTACATTCTTAGAGGGAATAATGAGATCATCCATGTATGTTACGACTGTACCATCTTGCACCATATCTAGTAGAATCGCATAAATGTATCTTGAAAATACGGCTGGTGAGTTCGAAATTCCAAAAGGGACATATAAAAACTCGAATTGCCCTGCATGTGTCACGAAAGATGTATATTTTCTCGAATTTTGCTCAACTGGTACATGGAAAAATCCATTCGCTAAGTCAAGTGTTGTGAAGAGGCTGTTTCCTTGCAGTTTTTCAATGACATCGTCTATAAGTGGCATCGGAAAGTGATCCTTGGCAATCTTAGCGTTTAGTCGTCTATAATCGCAGCAAAGGCGCTTGCTGCCATCCTTTTTCGGTACCAAGACAACCGGCGAGGCATACTCAGACGAACTTGGTTGGACAATCTTCTCTTCTAACCATTTCTCTACCTGGTTGTCGATAATTGTCTTGTCTGCAGGTGAAATGCGCCGAGGGCGTTCATAGACTGGGTATTCGTCATTTAGCAATATCTTCATCTGAATGGGACTGTCCTTTTTCTTCTCTGGCTTGTAGTTGTTGATCAAATCTCTTACAGTTTTAGCAATTGGTCTCTCCAGGTGAGCGACGTCGATCTCGGGATCCTCACCTTCAGCAAAAAGACACATCTGGGGGTATTCCTGGAATATGTGTAACTCAGACTGGACTGCTTTCTCTCCGGCAAAAGATTCCAGGATGTTGTGGTTCACTTTTTGTTGAAATGTTACCGAATTCTCTGAGAATATCAAGTCCACCAGCTTCAGGACGCTATTCCCGATGACTGCTGAGTACTTAATATCATTTCTGCTGGTAACGTGAAAGTTTAAGTCCAAACAAGCGTTGTCTACCACAACTGTGGTTGCGAAACTGCCAAGCGTATTTAGCTCGCTGTTACAAATACCCAATAAACAGTGTTTTTCGTTTGTAAGCTCGATATTTCCTAGCTTCTCAACTACGTCATCACGGATAAGGCAAAGATCACAGCCTGTATCGATCAAAGCGGAAAATCGAACGCCATTACAGGAAATTTCCTTAAATATACATTTGCCACTGCTACTGATATGGTTCGTCATGGAGTTGGCACTTTTTCCCTCCTTCTTTTCAGCGATCCTATTGCCTGGACAATTCGATGCCTTGTGGCCAAGCTGTTCGCATCTGTAGCATTTAATGGGCTGTTTACACTCCCTGGCAAAATGCGAAGGATCACCACACTTAAAACATTTTTTGGAATGCTGTTTGATCACATCAGGCTTCTTGTCTTCATTGGTATAATGAGATTTAGCCGTATTAAGCAATTGAGGGCGACTGCAGCGAATTTTCTCATATACCTTTATTTGCTCCTTCAGTTCCTGCAGAGTCCTGGCCTGGTATAAGTTGCTTTTGTTGGCTCTCGAGTCGGGTATCCCTTCGATGAAGTACTCTATAAGGCTGGGGTCGTCCAGATTGACAGGCTTTCCTATTTCCATGAGTGAATAGAGATACTCCTTGTAATCCTCATTTGGGCCTTTTCGCCGGTTTTTTAATGTTCGGTGGACTTCAATTGCCGATACCTCTGAGCCGAACTCAGCTTCTAAAGCTCGCTTGAGAGTTGACCAGTTGGAAATACCTGGCTGACTTCGAACAAATATTTTAGCTGCTCCCTTTAACAATTGCTTCGAATATATAAACATTTGAAGACTATTCCATTGGACTGCTGCGGCATTATCTTCAAACTCTTGGATCCAGCTGTGAACAGACGGCTGGCTCGAACCATTAAACTGAGAAAGTGAGTCCTCAATGTCGCGCAGTGTAAATGAACTACGGCCTTCGTCTGATTTGGGTCTTGGGTTGTGCATTGAACTTGCATCCCCGTAGTCAGATTCCTCATCTTCGATGTCGTCAGCCGGTAAGTTGTAGTGGTCGAGAAGCCTGTCCTGCAATGTTTGCTTTCTACCACTTGTAGCTAAATTAAGCTGTGATAATTGCTCTTTTAGCTCGTTTACGTTAAGCGACAAAATTTCTTCCCTCCGCATTCTGTACTCGTTGTTACTCTCTGCTTACATATAGTAGAAATTTTCAATTATAACAAATTATTGTACTTAACTTAATGGTTAAATTTTTGTGAAATATTATAGGTTATAGGTATAAAAATACAAAAAAAAAATGATCCAGATCGCTCACTGTCCTCTTCTGCGAACAGCGCAGTTCTGGTACTTGTTGGTAGTCTCAAGTCTTCCTTCTTTGGCACGACACACCCTGTGGCCAAGGTGACGCTGCTTTTCAGGCTTTTTCACCCAATTTGCGCTTTCCCAAAGCAAGATTTTGAAGCCTCCTCGCTCACTTGCAGAACCTTTGCGCAGGTTGCGCACCTTACTTTACCTCTCAGGTGTATACGATCTGCCAGTGAACTGCTTTCCCTCCTTCTAGAACAATGTTGTCCGCACTCTGATTTTAATGAATCTGTGTGGCACGTCCGCTTTTCTGCCGTTTTTCCAAGTAAATCCCACTTCTGACACCAAATTTGTAGGATCGCCGGTGATGGTTCAAAGATAATCTCAACAATTAAGTTTAATGACTTTATTTAATTGATAGACAATAAGATATTCCGTTTTACATCTTCTTCCTCGGAAAAACAGAAAGCAAAAAGCGAGTACTCTATGCGACGATTCTTTTCGTGCGGTATCGAATATAATATTTTAACAGAGTTGCAAGCGATAATTTTACGTTAACAGATTTGAATATACCTTAATGTAAATAAAGTAAAATAAGTTTAGGCAGAGCTGTTGTAGACATGACCACTCCTTGTCTTCTTTTCCTTTCCCACATGTATATGCTACAAGTGGTCAGCGTGTAGCCGTTGACTTAGCATAGCTCATAGGTGGGCGATAATGTTACACGCTCACTTGAAAAGGTTTTGTTTGTGTACTGCAACAATGTGTTGCTGATATATTTATGCTTAACCAATGTTACTTTATTTGTACAGTGTACCCTCAATATATGCGCATACTGCACCACATAATCGCGTAATAAACTTGCGCTGCGTACAAGGCTACGGAATCGAAATCTGAAATCCCAATTCTCTATCATTGATAGTTTCCGACATATTAGGAGACACAGTTTTGGGAAGATTGTGGGAGTTGCACCCTGACGAAATAAACTTGCGCTGCGCAGGAATCTGTAGAATCGGAATGTCTAGTCCCAGTATAGCAGCTTTTATAGTTTTAGAAATCGCAGCGCTCATACGGACAGACGGACAGGGCGTGGCATACTTTTTTTGGGTCCATCGAAAGGTATTTATGGGAAAAATAAATTTCAGCTAAAATTGGTATTTTAGCGTTAAAACTGTAAGAGACACAGTTTTGGGAGGATTGATAATACGTTTACGGGAAACATTTTATAGTAAAATATACCTTTTTTCATTGAAAGATCCTAGTTCAAAACAAGGAAGAACGCTATAGTCGAGTACCTCGACTATCAGATACCCGTTACTCAGCCAAGAGGACCAAAGGGAGATGGAGATATGCAAGCAGCAAAGCGAGATTGTAGTGCGCCACCTACCCGCGATCTCAATATATGGTAAGGTGGGCGGCAGACAGATTTAAGCGTTATGGGCGTAAGAGTGGGCGTGACAAATTTTTATAGGGACAATCGATTAGTCTTGACGGGACTAATACATTTCAATATAGATCTTTTCCCAGCATGTTTTGTGGGCGTTCGAGTGGGCGTGGCCAACTTTTTTAAGTCAATTAAGAGCTGTACAAACAAGTGGCCCAAACGACACCAAGCACGTGCTTGTTACGCTTGGGCCCATTTTTATTTCGGGCAAATACGGTTCGCTAGGGAGGTACATAGAAAAAATAAAGACAGGACAAAACATAAATCAACAAGACTAAAGCAAATGAGCTAAGATTTTAGTTTTTAATAATGGGATAGAAGTTGAGGAACAAATTAAGTGATTTATGTTGTTAAAATTATTAGAAAGAACGCGAAAGAGCTCGTGCTGACTAAAATTAGATGAAACTCGTGGCAAGTTGATAGGATAGTAGTTTCGCATAAGTCTAACAAGAACATTGAAAGTTAGGCGACTTACCAAATTTACAGAATCAATATCGCCTCTGATAAGATTATTCATAAAAATAGTACCAAGCATAGTTCTACGTTTAAATTAATTAATAGCACTCTACTCGAGTAAGAAGACAACCTGAAGTTTGAACCCAGTTCAAACCACGAAAGGCAAAAAGAAGAAATTGTTCTGAAGAGAGTCATAAAGTCATAACGTTGCATTTAAGATAGTTCAAATTCAAAAGGTTGTACTGACACCATTCCTGGAATCTATTAATGTCTGACTGCAAGCAGAAACCAGACTCAAAATTATTATATGAAAAACAAAGCTTAACATCATCAGCATACATTAGTACACAAGAGTGAGTTACGATAGAGGGAAGATCATTTATAAACAGAGTAAGCAGCAAAGGGCCTAAATGACTGCCCTGAGATCATCTTGGAAACAGCGTTTTTAAATAAAAACCCTCTGAGATCTACCATTCAAATAACTTTAAATCTAAGCCCGGGCTGATCTAATTTGAATAAAAGAAGAGAGTGGTTTACAGAGTCGAAGGCTTTACTAAAATCCTTATATACAGAGTGGCCCATCTAGCGTTTGATTTTTGAACTATCGGTAATTTTGACTTTGACATTACGAATGTCATTGTCAATGTGTCAGATATTTAGTAGAAGGTTTGCGGTATACGAAATGGTTAAGTTTACGCTCGAAGAAAATTGGGAAATATTGAAAACTTTCTTCCAAAGTGGAGAGTCTTTAACCGGAACTGCAAGAAAATTGCGGCCAAAATTCGAAAAAAATAAAGCGCCTTCCAAGCAGTTTGTGGATAGTTTTGTGAAGCGTGTGCGTGAGACTGGATCGTTGATGGATAAACCAACACGCTTACGCGCTCGTCCAGTTCGGTCGGTCGAAAATATCGCTGCGGTGGCCGAAAGCGTCAATGACAATCCGTCGACGTCAACTCGGCACCGTGCTCAAGAGTTGGACATTTCGCGAGTAGTATGGAAACGCGGGTTCTGGGACAATTAGCATATTAATGGCCCCCGCCCCCTTACTAATTAGCATATTAATGACCCCCGCCTCTCACTAATTAACATATTAATGACCCCCGCCTCTTCATTAATGTATGCGGGTTCTGGGACAATTAACATAATCCATAAATTATCTGATTTTAAGGGGTTTAGATGTCATAAAAATGTCACGATCATATCCATAAAGAGTATACTAAATTGCCCCCCCAACCCCACACCACCATGTGACAATACTGATCACGTGACCTTTTTGCCTCATTATCAGCAATTAATATTCAGCAGGTGTTGCTGTACACGGGAGAAAGGTCGCACACTTTCCCCACATCTCCATGTGACAATATTGATCACGTATCCTTTTCCTCATTATCAGCAATTAATATTCAGCAGGTGTTGCTGTGCACGTGAGAAAGGTCGCAAACCCAAAACATCTAAAGCTGGTTGCCTTAGAGGGACATGTCCGATCATGTTGGGGAATAACGTTTCCTATGATTGTAAAACTAATTTAGAAATCAAAAGAACCCCAAATAAAATAAATCCCACAAGTTAATGATTCTCAGATGTCGAATATTTTCAAACAGACTTTTTTTTTCGCCCCAGAATGTTTAACTGGTAAATTTTTTCAAGATCTCTCCTTTCTACAAACGGGTCATAAACATATCATAAAAGGGATTCAAGCAAGAGCTACCCAAACATGCGCACCTGTCTATTACCTGACCGGAATAAAAGGGACACATGCACAAGTCTGAAGGCGCACGCCCATTGACAAAATCTTGAGCCTCACGCCAACGACCTCACGGCTAAGTGCGAGCTCTAATACGTTCCCATAATAGGGGTTGAAGTCACGACCGCGCAACAACTCGCAAGTAGCCGACATATCTCAGTCAAGGAAATATTATCCATTTTCCGTACCTGTAATTTTAACTCGAAATAAAATGTCAGAAGTTTAATTTGTATCATAAAAATACATTTATTCATTTACATTTATTTATTTTGGTATTGCGAACATTTTTTTTTTTTATATATAGAAATTTATTTTCTGCTATGATTCCGGTGATTTGCATAGAAGAAGCAGGCGCACGTTTCCGACGTCATTTCTGGATTACAAAATGTAAAGTGTTCACCATAATTCGTAGTTTTGAGGTCATGTCCACCTCGATTCATGAACATAGTTTTTGTGTTTAGAAGGTATTGAAAATGCTGACCAATTATCTCTCCTTTAAATTGTTCAATAAATTGGTCAATTTCCTCATGAAACTTAATTTGGTTAATTTTGTTTTCTTGCACATCCTTACACATCTAGTCTCAACTTTAAAATAATGTATAAAAATTATTTTATTGTTTTGAAGCTACTTTTAAAAAATGTCAAAATAATGTATGCATTGTTTAGAGCACAAACCCCGCCCTTAAGGTGTGTTTCACAATAGGGAAACCGGTTTCCTTTAAACCTGTTTAATGACGGACAGCCCATTTCCTCGACATTAATGAGCTGACGACTCCCAAAAAACGTATGTAGAAATCGTTTCTTTTCCACACCTTTACAAATAATTTATTTTCCGCTTGTAATTGTCCTTAGATACTTTCGAGTTTGTGGAAAACTATTTTCTCCATCGTTCCAAAAAATTTTGTGATGTGTATTGGTTAACCAAATTGCAGTCTTTCGAGATTTTGTATTTAGCAAAGTAAAATCATATGGTGGTTCTATTAAAAAACTATTATTCAAGTTTGGATCTTTTTCGAAT
Organism: Drosophila suzukii; assembly: GCF_043229965.1. Lineage (NCBI taxonomy): Eukaryota > Metazoa > Arthropoda > Insecta > Diptera > Drosophilidae > Drosophila > Drosophila suzukii. The sequence continues at coordinate 28,343,264 of NW_027255896.1, read as the reverse complement.
ACAATTCCAATTTCCTTTAGAATAAAATTATTATTATTATCAAAGAAACCTTGAACATCAATCGAAACAGTATCTTTCAACATTTCTCTAATGTTAAACAACTCGTTGTACTAGTCCGTTTAGTGGGTTATATTCAACTAAACGGTCTTGTATGAGGAGACAATAATCTTGGGTATTTTCATGACTTGGTGTCTTTAGTTCTATTGAAATTCTCACATCAATAGGACCAATTTTACTGATTCATTTTGATATGAAAGATCAACCACAATAATAGGGGTCTTCAATTTAAATTCATTTGGGGTCAAAAATGGTTGTGATTCACGATTAACTAGATTGAAATCTTGTATACATTTCATATAGGTGAGCATACTAATTCTTACTAAAATCAACATTCAGATTATCACATGGATATGACTCAGAATTCAAGTGAACTTTCAAGTTTGATAAGTTATTTGTGATAAGTTCTCCATTTAGTGTAAATCCAATTATGGCAAATCTTGGTTTTTTGCGGTTAGCCGACAATTTCACATTCCAGCTGTGTTGACTTCCATACCTCAATTTGGCGTTAACATATGAATTCCCAACTCCGGAATGCGATTGGTAGGTTTACACCACTTTTAATAATATCGTACATCTTAATTTTTTGCAAAATCGCTCAGAGTTACATGGGGAATTTTCCAGATTTTATTCGTAATTTCCAACTTAAAAGTTTGTTCATTTCTGGTTTGCTCAAACACATCACCAAGATTCTTAGTTAGCATCAACACTAGTTCATGCTTACAATTTAACAAAACTTTTTTATAATCCTCAGTCAATCCCAACAAATTTTTTAATGGTACAGAAAAATTTTAATTGGGGATCCCGTAGAAATTTCGTCTCCACTGCTCCATCCAGAATTTAATAGGTATTGACTTTGAAGATTATCCAGAGATATACAATTTTTAGGGTAGTAGCCATACCGACATAGACTTGACACGTTGGACTCGTTGTATTTAGTTGTTACCTAGCAGTATTTTGATGGTTACTTTCTTTTTAGTCTTGCTTTTGGATGGTTACTTTTTGTATAGTACCTGTACAGTACTTGATTTTGGATGGTTACTATCTGTATAGTACTTGGTTTTAGATGATAACTAAATGTTAACAAGTATTATGAGTCGCTATAGTCTCTTATTAAGAACTATCAAAGTACACAAGTTAAAGTTTCTAAGATGTGTTAGCCAAACACACTTGCAGTGAACTATCATTACCTGACCGTCATCAAAGTCACATGCCCAAGACCCAAGGACACTGAATAAAATACTTCCCCTTCATTTGTACCTGGAGTTTTAATTACAGTCAGATACAAAATTTGTAGGATTATTCAATATTTCTTTATATATTTTATTATTGTAAACATATTTCATTAAATTCATAATTAATTATATTTTATGTATATTTGTATATAATTAATTTTCTTACTTCAGCCCTCTGTAAGAAACATGTCGCTTATTAATCTTCGTTCCAAGCGTAGATTTTCGCTTGGTTCCCATAGATAGATGTAAAATAGTTCTCACAATGTATTCTTTCTCAGATGCTGAATTATTTTTAAAGCATTCATTTGTTCCATCCCATAATAATATTGTTACATATTTCGAAGGCATCATTAGCTAGCATAGGAGCGCCTATCAATTTAATTTTTGATTGAAGTTTATGATAGAGGTGTTGGGACCTGGTAATATCGGTTTTTGTTGTCAACTATTTTTCTAGTTCTAGTTTTCTAATTCTGTTCTATTTGTATACTATTTGTATGAGTAAGGCATCATTGTCTAAGATTCTGAATAAGTTTAATAAACTCTTTAATTACAATACTGATTAGCTGATTCCTATATATTTAGTAGATGTATACAAGTTGTTTAGTATCTGGTTTGATATGTTTAATAGATGTATACAAGTTGTTTACTAGATGTATACAAGTTGTTTACTAGCTGTTTAGTATCTGGCTACTATATATTTAGTAGATGTATACAAGTTGTTTAGTATCTGGTTACTATATATTTAGTAGATGTATACAAGTTGTTTAGTATCTGGTTTCTATATGTTTAATAGATGTATACAAGTTGTTTACTAGATGTATACAAGTTGTTTACTAGCTATTTAGTATCTGGTTACTATATATTTAGTAGATGTATACAAGTTGTTTAGTTCTGGTTACAATATATTTAGTAGATGTATGCAAGTTGTTTAGTATCTATGTTTAGTAGATGTATATAAGTTGTTTACTAGATGTATACAAGTTGTTTACTAGCTGTTTAGTATCTGGTTTCTATATGATTAGTATATGTATACAAGGTGTTTAATAGATGTATACAAGTTGCTTACTAGCTGTTTAGTAACTGGTTTATATATCTTTAATATCTGTTTACTTGATGTTTACTATTTATTAGCTGGTTACTAGTTGTTATTAACGTCTACGAGCTTTTATAGTCTTTTGTTAAGAATGATCAAAAATTCTTGATCACTAGACGACTTTCGATGTGAAGTAAAAACTTACAATCTGATTTTCAGTGTGTTTGCTATGTACGTAAGAAAGAATGCAAAGCCAAAATAGCTCAAGATTGATACATAAATCTTAGAGGAACATGTCCGATTATGTTGGGGGAAGATGTTTCCTGTGATTGTAAAACTAATTAAGATATAAATTGTTCACAAGTTGTCTAAAAGCTGTGTAGAAGCTGCTTTGATAAACAATTTTGATTCATAATTACAGATATTAAGAATATATAATAATATCATCCACTTTAACTAGTATATTGTTAAAATAAAACATTTCCATTTTTCATATTCTTTCATCTTATGTAGGTATAATAAATGTAATCTTAACTACGATAGCTAGCCTTACATCCCATAACTATAGTTATTAGCTACAATAAAATGTCTAGAAAGAACAAAATATATGAATGTCCAAAAACCATTTAAAACTAACTATAATTGGGAAAGTAATTGAAATCGCTCCGGCGTAATACAGTAAAAAACAAAAAACACTGTGATTATCCCATTTTCTATCACCATAACAAATATGTATACCCACACCTAAATGACCAATTATATCCTTTGTCCAAAAATGTCTGTGACTTTCACTTATAAATTTGTCACCGATAATTCAAATCCCATTAAGCAAACCACCCATTGCTAACCGTACCATAACCCCAGAGTCAAGTTGGTTACCTACAATAAACATAGGTGGTGGTGTAAAGGATTGCTAAAATGCCTCGACGCAGGCGCAAATGTCATAAAAAATGATCATAAAAATATAATTAGGAAAGTATTTTTTATTTGCGAACCATTTATAACTGTTACCAACAACACAAATAGTTATGTTACAAAGGATTTGCTTCAACGCCTCGACGCAGGCGCATAGGTCAAGGTATTGAAAAAAAATTCATGGAATATTATCCCTTCATAAAAGAGGTCATATAATATATAATTAGGAAAGTATTTTTTATTTGCGAACAATTTATAAATGTTACCAACAACACAAATAGTTGTTACAAAGTATTGCTAAAATACCTTGATGCAGGCGCAAAGGTCAAGGTATTGGAAAAAAATTCATGGAATATTATCCCTTCATAAAAGAGGTCATAAAATATATAATTAGGAAAGTATTTTTTATTTGCGAACAATTTATAAATGTTACCAACAACACAAATAGTTGTTACAAAGGATTGCTAAAATATCTTGATGCAGGCGCAAAGGTCAAGGTAATGGAAAAATTCATGGAATATTATCCCTTGACCAAAAACGAAAGTTTCTTCTATTTGGATAATAAAAAAATATATATTAATTCAATACTTTGATTTTTCCATCAAAATGCTTGATAAATCTAGTTGTTTGATATTCTCTAACTAATTGAGTAATATGTTTTCATGTGCCTATTTAATTTACCAAAAACAGTATTAGTCTTCTCTCATAAAATCCCTCTAATTCCCCACCGGTGAAATATATGTTCCTCATATTTAATAATGATGGTTTGTCATAGATGGGTACTTGTAATTCATATTTAAGATACTTACATCCTTCTCTAACTAATATCTTTTTATCCATCATGTAAACAGGTTTAGAATTGTATTGCGTGCTTCAACCCCTAGCCACACCCACCACTGTAACAGATTTCACTTTTCCAATGGCTGCCCCAGCTACCTAAACTGTACATTTCTTTTGATTTTCTCTTTTCCTTTCTAAGCAATGTACACAATTTTTAAACTGGTTCTGACCTCCCTCTTTAATGGCATCCTCTACTTTATTTTCGTTATATTTCTGATCTTTTCCTAACAGTAGGTTGTTAAACTTTTATTAGTTTATGGGATTATTGAGCACCCGAAATCCCTGATATTAAGTCATAACATGTAACTAGCAGAATATAGTAAAAGACATCAGACTCTAAAAAGACTAGATTTACCTACAATTCAATTTACCATCTACAATCCCTGGAGAAGAGCTTAGTATTTGCAGTTTAATTTTCAAATTTATTGATTTCACAGATTCCCGCTGGTAAATACCAATTTTTAACAAATGGCTGCCAACT